>NW_009600689.1:0-19932 GCF_000690535.1 Cariama cristata
TTCCTAACGCTGCTTGTGATCTTGATGCTCCGATTGCAGTGCCAGGCTGCTTTTCTCTTTAGCGCAAAGCTATTACGGGGGAAGCTCGGGACGGGTGGGTGGGTGCGGGGTACAAGAACCCTTTTTTTTTTTTTCTTTCCTGGGATCCGCAGTGACTCGACAGCGAAAATGCTGGTAAGCTTTTTCTGGTAGCCTGCGTGCGTGGGGTTGGGGGGTGGGGAAAGTAGCTTATCATGAGCTGCGTGAAAATGGAGGAGAACAATGAGTGGGGAGAGGAAACAAGATCTGCATCCCTTCGTCTGATCCTTTCCCTTTCTTTTTATTTGCCTTTCTTTTGGCCTGTGTTTTCGATATAATCTCGCTCTGCTCCTTTCCTTTGCGTGAGAGAAAAATGACACTTCTCAGCCTTTCGGCCCCCCTGTTTCATCATGCTACGGGAAAAATATCACTTGGAAAACAAGGTCATCTTCTAGCTAAACTTTGCTTCCTCATCCTTAGATCCCTTTGGAGTCCTGTGGAAAACTTCTAGCTTTATAATTACTAATAATAATTGGAAAAAAGAAATTACAAATCTAATTAATAGTGATTTTTTTGTTGTTGTTCCTTTTTAATAAACGTTTTGCAAATGTTCTTTCTTTCCATCCCCACTGGAGCGCTCTGTCCTAGATTTATTGCCCAGGGGTACTGTATGCAAAATAACTTCGACTCCCCCTGTAAATCTAAGGACAAGGAGGGAACAGTCACACCACATTATTTCCCTGCAAGTTAACATAATTTTTTTTGTCTTGGGAATGACCCTCAACTGGACTTCCAAAAGTTTTTGAAAGTCAGTATTTGGGTGCATTTGTCCTAGCTATTTTTGGGACCCTTGTATAGCACAGAAGGTTGAGCATGCAGCAAGTCAACAGTGAAGCGTATGCAGTTCTGTGATTGATGATGAGGATCGCAGAGGGCTCTGTAGGTCAGGAGTGAGACAAGCTGTAAACTGAGGATTAACCTGGCAGATTGTACAGCAGATCATGACAGATCTGTTTCAAAGAGCCATGTGGGAAACCCAGGACCAGACCCTGTCAGGCAAGAGATAAAAGAGGTCAAGACAGGAAGAAATCAGCAGATCTTTATGAAGAAAGCCAGGACCGGAATAACAAGGTGTGCTGTAGTTAAGGATAAATGAAAACGATGCAAGACGAGGCCCAGATGTGAACTGGGGGGCGGGGGGGGTAGCCTGTTGTCAGAGCTGCGTACAGAATGCAGCAGACGACTGTTCTTTACATCACTTTGGTCTCTGTCCTACCCCACAGCAAAGATGACGCCCATTTGGCTGCCTACACTGCAGTGCCCTGATACATATCAGCATTTTGCAGAGATTATACCCTTGGCACGGTCCCACGTTACCACAGTCACCACTCCGCAACAACGGGCATACAGATAATCTGTATCTGCCCTTTGGATTTTCTTTGTAGTGTGTGCAAAGGGTTTAGTGCTTCAGAAGAGATACCCGTGTTATCAGGCAAACTGACTACAGTTGATAGACAGATTAGCAGAGCACCTCCATTCCTTCCCTGGCTCTTTGCAAGATGGAGATCTCTCTTAAACTCAGTCATGATCTGATTTAAATCTTGCCTAGGGGCTTAGGAAGCCCAACACTCTCACCTCATCCTCATAGGCCTGACTTCTTTATTATCTAATGATCAAGCTACAAGCCATCCTTTTGAGTCAGGGTGGTCACATCAGTGCTGTCAGCTAGCAGTTCTACTGGTCAGTATTTGAAACTGGCAGCAAGAACTAAAGGTTTCTCTCCACTGCAATTTATTGTGGTAGTTACTGCCTTGTTGGAGGTGCAGGTAAAAAAAATGTACAAAGTGCTGCTGCTGTTCAGCCTGCACCTGTTCAGTGGGATTGTGAAACTGTCCTTTCTTCATAGCATTTACCGACTGCATCTTCTGCAGAGATGCATGTCCTGCCTGAAAGACCTTAAATACCTTGTACCAAGGTGCTTGAAGTTCTTGAAGTAGCAGAGACAACCCACGTTTCTATTTTAAAAATAAACTTCATATTTTCAGAGGTTTTGGCTGTGTTGGCAGCATCCAAATGGAGTACGTGAAGAGACATCCAAGCTAGCGTCTCTGTGGTGTGACATGCTTTGCAGATATTCACTTGGATCTAGGAGTCAAGTTACCGTGGCACTTTGTCCAGGCTAAGTACACCAAAGCTCATCATCATAACATTTTTCTCTGATGTGGCACCACCGTTTTGCTTCCAAAGAAGGTTTAGTTCACAGCAGTTCAGCCTTTTCTGTTACACAACAGTTCCTGATTTAGGTTGCCAAAGAGTTACGGGAGCATGGAAACCTTAGAAATTAGTCCCCCAGTGTCTTACATGGAGTATTTACAATTTTAGGGTCTAATGGAATTAAAAAGTTGAGGAGGTTCAGAAAATCCAACTTCTTGTTTAGATGGTCAAAATGGCTTCTGCAGAACAGGAAGCCACGTAGGTTGAATCACATAATATATCTCCTACCAGTTCAAAAATACGTATCACAGAAAAAAAAAAAAAAAAAGAAAAACCAAACCAAACCTGCCTGCATGTTTTTTTCTGCACAACCCCAGTGGTTCCAAAGGTTTACAAGGGTTTTCATGGAAGGAGATCAGGTCACTTTGGAATACTTCCAGCTTCTGAGGTAAACACTTTGCCTAGCTCTGGTAACAAAAATTTTCCGGTAGCAGAAGATCTCTTGGTCTATTTGACCTTAAAGCTGCTGAGCTTCATGGTTTTCTGTGTCGTAATGACATTAGAATATAATGAGGATTAGTATTTTGTGTCAAAGCTGTCTGTGGGTCCAGCTGCCCGGATGGTAGCCTGTTTTTTAATTATTAGATATTTATATGAATAAAGAAATGTCCATAGCTATACAAAGTAGGGAAAATAACCTTAAAGAATATGAATTTCAGAGTAGAAGATAACTACTGAAGAAGTGGGGATTAAAAATAAAAAAAATTCCCCAATGAGCTGGAGTTTCTTTAATTCTTTTCTTCATTCTAGAGCACTTGGTATTGGTGAATGTAGAAATTAGGATGTGGGACTACTGGGAGTAGGGCTGATTTTGTGCCAGGCAGTTTGGAACTGTAAGCTGGAAAGAGTTCAGCTCACTTGTGATACTTCTTGTGTTCATGTATTAGCCTCCTGGCAGCTCCTTCGCACAAAATTAACCTGCGTTGGGACCATCAAGGTGACCTGATTTTTTTTTCTGCTGGCCATTATGGTTTCTTTTTATGTCTGTTCTAGTCTCCATTTTTCACTCTGCTGCAGTCCTGGGCTCCCAGCACAGCTATTGCTGGTGATTTTAAGTCTTCTTCTCACCTCTCTGTTCTTTAATGTTGTGTATTTGTTATATATTAAATAAATTTCTAAAGGCCTGGTAGCACCATCTCTCTCAAAGGGTAATATCCTTTTCCACTGATGCTTTTTGGTTCATTTCATTTTATGATGCTCACGGGTTGCTTCTTGCTTTCTCTCATTCTCTCTTTCCAGGTAATTGTGGAAAAAGCTCCAAAAGCCAGAGTGCCCGACTTAGATAAAAGGAAGTATCTTGTGCCTTCTGACCTCACAGGTAACAAAGTCTACCTCCTTTCTTCCTGATTTTCAGTGAGAAGGTATCAGAAGTGTTTTTCACTCTATGATCAGCACCAAGAAGATATGCAGGCAGGTTCAACATCTTATCGTTACCCCAGTTTACCTGGCTGTCCATGTTATATTTACGTACTTTACAGCCTGAATTACAACATGGAAGTTCTCTGAGATCTTCTGAGGCATCCCAGTGGCTTAGCTAACATGTATGTGTCACAGCTGACTTCTCGCCGTGATGAAAATGGCTGAATTGTGTATCATAGGCAGCAGCGTAATCATCAGTCAATGATGACCTAGCTGCAGAGTTGCCAGAGGCTGTGTCGTTGTTGCAGGAAGAGACATCCTTGAAATAGTCCCATTGTGGTTGGAGTCATGGCTACAAAGTTCCTTTTCGGAATTACATTGCGATTACATTTGTTTTCATTTGAGAACACAAATGAGTTAAAGGAACAGCATTCGTTTTTCTCGCAGTATGTGCAACATAGCTCAAGAAAATAGTAAGGAATTTATTTTCGGGAATGGTATGACTGTTTACACAAGGCTAAATTCTCTAAGGTGTCTTTGGTCTATCGGATTTAAAGGTTCAGCTAGTTAGAGGTCTTCCCACCAATCCTTGCAGCGGAGCATTTCATACCATAGTAGGTGGAGTGTGGATTTGGAGGGTACGCGGCCTGAGGTATGTACCTGAGAAACTGCCACCTCTGAGTGGACTGGCTGCTAATGTGGTTACAATCGTGAAGTTACTGCTTTCTTTCCTGCATTGTTCATTTTTCCCTACTTTTTACATGTAGCATGTGACTTCCACCATCAAAAGAAAACAACCGTGGTTAGGGTAAAAAAAAAAAAAAAAAGGCTAAAAAAAACCCAAAACATTCTTTCTACATCTAAGGCATTCTCCTCTGTTCCTCTTCAGTTGGCCAATTCTACTTCTTAATCCGAAAGCGGATCCACCTGAGGCCAGAAGATGCCCTGTTCTTCTTCGTCAATAATACCATCCCTCCCACCAGTGCTACCATGGGCCAGCTGTATGAGGTAAGCCTGGCCCACCTCTTTCTCCTTTTCTTGGACTATCCAGAAGAATGCATATCCCCACTGAAGGACAACTGAGGACTACTCAGCTGGCAGGGGGTGCAGCTTGGTCACAGGTGCCTGAACACGGGACCCTCCTGGCCTGGGCTGTAGCCCATCATCTGTTGAGGGTAATTCCAGCCTGCAGTTATAAAGAGGAGCCCAGGGAGCCTCATCAGTGTAACTCATTGCTAGTTGAAATGGTTGTCGTGTCAGGTGGTAAATACTTGCCCCAGCAGTGATAAGTTGGTCCTACTACTTTAACAAAGTATTTGAAATAAACCACTTTCTTATTTATATTTCAGAGAAAAGTTTGTGTGTGGGGCCGGGGGTGAGGGTAGAACACATGCACTAGCTTTCCTGTTTATACAAAAGATATTTCCTTTTAGCCAGTAGAACACAGTATCACTGAGCAACCACCTATCTGTAAATACGTTGTCAAGGAACATTTATTCTTTGTTCAGAATTACTTTTTCATCGCTTGTACTGTCTGTGTGAGGACGTTGTAGGACACTGTGAACATTGCTGCCCAGCATTTCTACTGAACAGTGTTATTTGATCGATCTTAAAGGCATATTCTATGCCCATCAGAGGAATGTTCCTCAGTTATATAGCCATTATATCATGGCTGGTTTGCAACCTGCATTGATTTCTCCTTGATTTCTCCTTCTGCGGTGTTAGTGTGTTATAATAGGAGAGCTCCAGTATGGTGCTGTGAGCCTCGTTTGACCCGTCACTTTTTGACAATAACTGGTCAATTTGTATGTGGACTGATGAAGATAATATAAGATTAACACACACAGGGAGTTTTCCAAATCTGGACGTGTAGGAGGAAGGTATGTCTGAGTGTCCAGAGCTGAGATCAGGACTCTCTTCCTGGCAATCTGCAGACTTTTTGTGTTGGCGTAATCACTTAACATCTCATCTTTACTGCCCGTATGTAAAACAGGACTAGAAATACAACCACTTGTCAAAGTGTTCTGAAAAACAACAAATATAACCACTTTTACCAAATACTGAAGCATCTAGAGGTGATTTTGACTTGTTAAAGCCTTCCGAGTCTCTCCTCTCAAGCTTAAGGCCATTCCAGTGTTGAGATTCTGCCACACAGTCTGCAAGTCAGAGCTGTTTCTGTTGCGTGTTTGCAGCACGCTCTGGCTGTGACTCTTCAAGTAAATTCACTGTGTCCAGAAATGGGACATGCCTGAATTTAGAAGTGGAGCGGTGGCCTGAGAGAGGGAGTTGCTACACACGCTCTTTGGTACAAGGAAGTGAAGCCTTTGATGTAAAGGGGGAGAAACAGGAAAGAGAGGTTATGCCTGCTTGTTACAATGATCTTTTGGTTGGGCTTTTTCACGTGTAGTGAGTTACAGGGCTTTGGTTTGTTACTTTCTCCCTTTCTCTCCTTGCAGGATAACCACGAGGAGGACTATTTTCTCTATGTGGCCTACAGCGATGAGAGCGTCTATGGCAAGTGAGCACCAGCCCCTCAGGCATGCAAGCGAGATGGACTGATGGAATGGACGGGGGGGGGGGGGATGTTGGAGAGGAGGAAGGAGGGTGCCTGAGAAGAGGGGAAGAGAACCAGAAGTGAACCACATGCACAATGCCATCACCTTCCATGCATTAATTATAACCATTATTTTTTAAATTGAGGGGAGGGAGGGTAGGGGGACAGTGTATGAAAGGGTGAATTGAAAGGCTAACAAGGGGTTCTGCGCTGAAGGATGGGGAGACTCCACTGTTCATAGTTCTTCTCTTGACACAGTTAGCCAGTACTGGAGTCTTCCAGACAAGCCAGTGTGGTGGAGCTCCGGGAGAGTGACTGGGCAGGATGGTCATTTTTGTATAACCCATTCACTGGATGAAGAAGGCATGCCATGTATTGTACGCTGACCTTGTCACGCCTTGCCCATGCCATGGGCTGCACTCCTGTGAGCATTCAGTGAGCTGTGAAATACTTCAGTCTGCCCACACAAGGTTGTCCTGTGCTGACCGTCTTCACTCCGACTGCTACCTGTGAAGCGTTCCAAAAGTATTGTGTTTACCATCACTTACATCAGTATTAGAAGGGCTAACTCTGGGGGCTGGGAACCTCTCAGCTGTGAGATGTGAAGGTTGGGGAGAAGAAGGAAGGATGATGGGTTTTTTCCATTGTTGCTTTAATTGCAAGTGCTGGATAGAAAATTAGAGACGAGCGTTTCGTTCTTTTCGGTGAAGTCAACTGATAAACTTGTAAGCACAGGGCTAGAAAGGACCTCAAGAGAATGACTAGCCCACTCCAGCTCTGAGACAGGACTGAGTGTACCAAACATGTCCACTGTGGTTGCTCATCAAACTTGTTCTTAGGGAACTTCACTGAGGCAGATCCTGGCAGCTGCTGAGATTGTCTGTTCAGTTCCTAGCTAGCCTACAAGTAAGAGAGCTTTTCTTGCCACCTAACTTTAGTCTCCCTTGCTGTGCATTAAGACAACTAACTACTAGTGGTCTTACTATTGATGAACACAGAAAATTACCTATCAGCGTTGTCCTTGTACCAGTCTTCTGCAGATCTGAAGCTGGCAGAAGTTCTGTGGGTTTAGCCTTCCCTTCGATCTCTCATCCCTGTACAGCCCTCGCACCACATGCACAAGTGGAAGAAATCAGTCGCTGCCACATGTGATTTGCTGGCTTTTTGTAACTGGACAGCAGTGTCACTCTTTGCCACAAGAGACGTGCTTTTAGACTTGAAGGGGAAGGGGAATAGATTCTCTGTAGATTTTCTTTTTAATTATTTTATTTTAAGCCAGTGTTGTTCTTAGAAAGGTACCAGATAGATGCTGTGCTGTGCAAGCCTTATGCTGTCATGCCAAAGCAGTTTCTTCCCAGTGGCTCAAACAGGAGATCTTCCCATAACTGCCATAACTCTGATGAAGGGATGGGGTTTGGGGAGTGAGCTGACTTTCAGGAAGATTCTGGGGTTTTATCTAAAAATCTGAAAACTGGACCTGAATTACTGTAAACATTCCTACGTTTAAGAGAGGGACGAAGAGGGAGGAAAATACAAGAAGAATGAAGAAGACAGGCACATTCTAAAATAAGTTGAAGGTGTTTGCTCTATTTACATGAAGTTAGATCTCAGTTCCCTGCATTCCTCAGGAATGAGAAATCAAGATGAGTGCTCCTCTGATTGTGGAAGACAGGAAATCAGGTTTCAGCTTTCTTTGACTTGTTCCACAGAGGTACATGGAGCAGAAGAGCAGACCGGGAGTGTGAAGTGGGAGTCACTGGCACAACTGGGAGAAGGTCAGGGAGGGCAGGAGGGTCAGTGCCCATGTGGTATGGGAAGCAGCAGAAGAATGAGAGAGAAGGGAGGGACCGCAAAGGATGTAGACAGAGTAGTTGTAACAGGCAGAGAGAAAATGGGGGAATAAAGGATGAAATGGGTCGGTTAGCATTCCCGGTTTTTCATCTTGAACTTCAGGTTTGCTGTTCCATCATGTGTTCATCTGGAATAAATGCGTTTGGATGAGTTGTACCTACTGCCAACTTAGATAACTTTAGTTTCTGCCTGCAGTGCTCAGTCCTCTCTTTTGGGTCCACTCTCCTCCAGTTAGCAGGCACTTTTCGCATCTTTTGGGTGCAAATCTGCATCAGTCTCTTGTTCTAGGAAGCTCTGAATGTTCTGAAGCAGAGAACAGACCCAGGAGGCTTTCTAGGGTAAAAGACAAGATGCGGGCAGATGGTGTGCATCTCTCTGCCGCGGTCCCACTTGCTCACGCGCATGCTGCCAAGCATGTGGTTGTATGTTGTCTCAAATGAGCCCGTGCTTAGGCACGCTCAGGGGAGAAAGAGTTGGCATCTGGGGTGCTTTTGTGTTCAGACCTCCCTTCCCCTCCCACTGCTCGGTTTATAAGTGACATGTATGGGACTAATCTCAGCCGTTTGTTACATGTAGAGTTTACAGTTTAATTTAGTTATTTTATGGTTCTTTTAACTGGATTGTGACATTTACTTCTGTTTTTGCGCTAGCCTGGTATTGTACGAGGTAATGATGGTAATTCTTTTTTGTGTTGGTTAGCTGCAGGTTCTTGTAAAATAAAGTTCATACTACTTGAGCTAAATCAACCAATCAATAAAGACACATTTGAAAATCACAGGCTTGGTCCAAAATGGGTGAGTAGCATTTCTTCCCGATGTGGGCTTGTAAATAAAGGGACAGCTTTGCCAGAACTTCTTGCTGCTACTTTTTTCCAGAACCCCAAGGTTTACTCTGTCCTGTCTACCAGGACAAGTCATTCCTCTCCTTTTTTTGGTTATGTTGTCACACACACACCCTCTTACCTGGCTATGTCTTGCTATGCCACCAATGTGGACTTTAATTAGACCTGGATGACATGAGAAGGTCTTAAGAAGTGTAATGGGTGCACTGGGGCATGCTCTGCCATTTTGAGGCCCTGAGCAGTCCTAGCCAGCTGACGGGGCCCCAAGGGCACCACCAGCCCTGACTGTCCCTGCCAGGGCCACCCATCACCCTGCCCATGGCCCAGGACCCCATCTCAACCCCCCCAAGGCTGTCAGCCCTTGTCCGAGCAATGCCACGGTTGGGCTGGTCTCCAACTCCCCACAGCCCTGCCGTGCCCAGCCATAAGCCCCACTGAGCCAGGCCCACGGGCCCAGCCTCAGCCCATCCCCATCCCCACAGCCCTGTGATCATTGGGCCTGATCCTGCCATCTTGATCAAGATTCCCATCTTGACCTGCCTCATCACCATGATGAGCCTTATGGTTGGGGCTTGTGCCTGTGCCTGGCCACCATCCCTGGGCCTGCCCCGCTTCCCCTCTTGGGAGCAGTGGGATGAGTCCCGTGGTGTCTTGCTGGCCATGTGCCTCAGGGTGCCACTAGCGCTCACGGCCCCATGACAGCTGTGGGCAGAGGGTGTCGGGGAGTCCCATGGGGAGGTCCCTCTGTGCCTCAGGGCCCTCGAAAGATAGGAGAAGCAGAGATAAGGAAATCTAGGACTCCTTGAAAAGTAAGCCTGTGGTAGCAGCAGATCTAGGCTGCTTTTCCTTCTGGATATTTGCACACTGAGAGGGAACAAGTCCTGCTGGGAGCTGGCAAGACCAGCAGGCACCATTTGCTCAGTGCCATAATTTCGCATCAGGCACTGGCAGCACATGAGGAGGAAAGGGATGGGTGCTGTCATCTGAGGAAGCAGCGAGAGACATGCCGCTTCTTCCACCTCCTCTCTCCTCCTTGTTGCCTGTGGTTCATGCAGGTGCCGCTGGCCGGAGTGGCAGAAACAAGCCATGCTGATGCTGCAGAGGAGCAACCGTCAGCTCTCACCCTGCCGTGCACTGAGCGAGGGAGTTGCTTTGCGTACTGACGTCAAGAATTACAACACTGAAAGCCACAGGAATAAAACTTGCTAGGCCCAATAGGATCTTCTCTTCCCCACTGCATACAAGGTGGAGCCACAGCGTGAACTTTTGTTTGTGGAGAGGCAGTAACTCATCTTGCACCATGTAAACTTGGAGCCTGCCCATAGCCACCACTGTGAGTAAATCAAGCTCTGCCCGTATGATAGGAGGATGCTGTGACTCTAGCCAGATGGCCAGAGATCAGCTAAAAGCTTATACTATCAGCTGATACTTCATCAGCTTCAAACATAGTGCACATTTTGCTGTCTAGCTTGTGGTATTGTCTGCTGGCTCAAGTAGAAAACCGCTATGGAGTATGCCTGAGCAGGACTCTCCCACTCCCCCCCCTCACTCCTTTCCTGGGAAAATGGTGCATCGGTGATGCTTGTACCTGCCATGATGCTTTGCATGTTTGTGTCAGTGCCATCGCTGAGAGAAACAGCATTTGCTGGATGGGATTTGCCTGGTCCATATGTGAAATGTTAGCCTGTGTTCAAAGGCTGTCACCTTTAGTCTATGGGTTATAGAAATGGGATTGGAGCAAGGCCTGGGGGAAACTAGGGACTCAGCTGGTTAAGCGAGGTTAAGTGATTAATACTCTGCCTTGGACACTATCGCTGCACCTGGGCTCCTCTTGCCAGTCATCCTGATGCTTGCTTTAGAAGTAAACACTCTCCTGGAGCAGAGACTACCTAAAGAAAGGGATGACCTGGAGCATTACGGCCTGACAACGCTGTGAAGGATATCTGGGCTAACAGAAAAGGTCCCAGCTTATACTAAAGGCTGATCTTTCTGCTTCCGTAAAACAATCATATCCAAGATGAAAGAAACACTGATTAAAACAGAAATAAGACTACCAGCGGGACAAACTCCAGCTCATTCCTGTCACTCAATCTTGGATAAACACTCCCCCAGGATGAGCCACCAAGTGTGACTAGAGAGCTCATTGCCGGCACGGCACTTGCAGGACTGACCCCGGCAAAGCACGGCTGACCACGAACAGCAGCTGCTCCAGCTTGCACTGCCAATCTTTTGGAGGATATTGCAAGTCCCATGGTATTTATGTTTGTGGAAGCTTGCAGGCGTCCCAAAGCACAGCTCATGCCTGGATATACATGTGTTACAGGAGTCAGTTAATATTCTCCCAAAAAAAGCTGGATCTTGCAGCACCTTTCTGTAAAGTAAGGGTCTGATTCTCCCTGATTCTGCCCTCTGACCAATGTTATCTGGATGTTGTATTGTTCTTTTGGAATGAAAAGACTGCTAATAAGTGCTGTAAATAGTGATATGTGGAAGCAGCAGGAGAACATAAAGATCCTCATTTTTGAGTGAGGGCATTGCTAGAACTGCATTAAGCTTGAATGCACTGGATTATGAGCTGAAGGAAAAACTGATCTGATTCATCCCTCGTCCACATTTTTTCCCCCCTATTGCATAGAGGAGTCTTTGTCAGAGCTCAGGATCCTGTTTTGGCTTTTTCCCACAATCATCTCTAATCATCTGAGCCATCTCCTGCAGTGTCCACACACCACTCAGGAACCTAGAGAGCTTTCAGGAGGTAGCCGTCCCTGTGACCTTTAGCAGAACATTCTCCTAGCCCTTGGTGCACCTTACCATCCTTGACCCAATTCATAGAACTGTTTCAGTCAGCATTCCCCCTCATCTTTGCTAGTTTGCTACTTGACCCCTTTGGAATAGTCTTCTGTGCAGCAGCATGCCTTTAGGTCAGTGAATATAAATACCTACTGCTTGCAGACCATGTAACATTTTGCTGTATATTGGGGCAAAAGCATCCCCATTCAGTGTTCCCAGCACGCGTAACAAGTGCATGGCAAGTCTCACAACTGCCACCAAATCTACAGCCTGTTTCCTTCCTGCTGGAAATCTGGCTTTGCTTTCCCAGATATGATCTCATCTGCCGGTGCTCAGCACTACAGATGCTGTTCCCAAAGGACTGATGGAGTTGTCTAGAAGCACAGGGGGTCTGAAGGAGGATGACAGCTGCCTGGGGAACTTGGGAGCGTCTCCTAATGTATCAGGGAGATCAGGTGTTGATGGTATATATCCTTCTGCAAACTGAGTCCTCCTTCTTGAAGTAAACCCTTTACCTTTTCTTCAGCTTGTAGCTGAGACTGGCTCTGCCTCTTCTCTCTTCCAATATCCTATTATTCCTCCAGTAGCACCTGCCCTTTTTCCCCTCAGGGTGCAGCAAGATTAGCAGGAACAGAAAGCTTTCCTTACCCTTTGATGGCCTACCCAGCCATCTTCTCTCTCACAGGAGACAACAGAAGGCTGAGATGTGCTCTGATGCAGCAGCATCACCTATGACCATTACCTGGGGTGCAAAGATACTTTGCTGCCAAACATACAGTGAGCAGGGCTGAAAATGCCTCACATCAAATAGGCAAAGTCATTGCATGTCATCCCACAACAAATACACACCTGTGAACACACCACCTTGACCACCCACACAGAAGTGTAGGCTACTTCCTGCACCTTGTGCTGGAAATACCACACCATAACAGCCCCTTAGAGAAGAACTTGGGGGTACCAGTAGATGAAAAGCTGGATATGACCTGGCAATGTGTGTTGGCAGCCCAGAAAGCCAACTGTATCCTGGGCTGCATCCAAAGCAGCGTGACGGGCAGGTCGAGGGAGGGGATTCTGCCCCTCTACTCCACTCTGGTGAGACCCTCCTGCAGTACTGCCTTCAGCTCTGGGGTCCTCAGCACAAGAAGGACATGTACCTGTTGGAGTGAGTCCAGAGGAGGCCATGAAGATGATCTGAGGGCTGGAGCACCTCTGCTGTGAGGACAGGCTGAGAGAGTTGGGGTTGTTCAGTCTGGAGAAGAGAAGGCTCTGGGGAGACCTTAGAGCAGCCTTCCAGTACCTAAAGGGGCCGACAAGAAAGCTGGGGAGGGACTTTTTAGCAAGGCCTGTTGTGACAGGACAAGGGATAATGGTTTTCAACTAAAGGAAGGTAGATTTAGACTAGATATAAGTAAGAAATTTTTCACAATGAGGTTGGTGAAACACTGGCACGGATTGCCCAGAGAGGTGGTAGATGCCCCATCCCTGGTCACATTCAAGGTCAGACTGGATGGGGCTCTGAGCAACCTGATCTAGCTGAAGATGTCCCTGGTCATTGCAGGGGGGTTGGACTGGATGACCCTTAAAGGTTCCTTCCAATCTAAAGCATTCTATGATTCTATGCTCACCACAGATGCACTTGTACACACACGTACCTTTTTCACCATGCCTCATACCATATTAAACGCACATACATCTTCATATGCTGCACTGACCACATCAGGAATATTACCATGTCAAAAGCCACTCTGTGGCTTCAGTTGTACCCCATGCTACAGTGAATTTGCCTGCCTTCCCATGATATGCTGCCAAAAACCACGTGTTTCCTATACTGAGCCTGCAACTACGCAAAACATACCAATCTGGCAGTGTTCACCTGAAGCACACATAAGCAGAAGGGATGTTAATGGAGACAGTGATATACACTGTATTCTTATAGTTCAACTCCTCACACAGATAGCAAGTTTGGAAAACAGTCCAGAAAGGAAAGAAAAAGTAAGGTGTATGCCCACACCGAACGTGACACTTTAGAGGCCTGAAGCACAGCCATTCTGGCAAGTACAGTGTATACAGGCAATCAAGAAAGAAATCCAGCAAAATATATGCCTGTGCATATTAGCTTTCGCCCAGCGTTTAGGATGATGGTCAAACATGCATTGTCTGCTAACATGTATTCAGCGCAATTGGAGGCAACAGCCATGTGCTGAAAACGGCCACTGAGAAGTGGAAATTCATAGGGAAGGAGAGCGTAATATACAATTATGGACTTCAGGTGGTTACAGAAAAGTTTGCAAGGCTAAAAATGGGAGAGAAAAAAGAACCTGGAGTGCTCAAAAAAGGTACTAAACTCCCTTTTATCTATGGAGTGCAAAGGATGCCAAGAAAGCATCAGGTCATAGGAAATCTTGGAGGAAAGCAGCCCACTACCTACAGTCATTTTTCAGAGGTGAAGAAACAGTGGTCCCTCTTCCTCTATCCTTTGCAACTGAAGGTGAAAATTAAGAGTCTGGAAAAGCAGGATCCTTCTGACTAGGACTGGATTGGGTTGGGAGAACAGGAGGGACCAGGGCAGTGATCGTCCCCCTGTACTCAGCACTGGTGAGGACGCACCTCGAGTGCTGTGTCCAGTTCTGGGCCCTGCACTTCAAGAAAGCCCTTGAGGTGCTGGAGCGAGTCCAGAGAAGGGCAATGAAGGTGGTGAAGGGCCTGGATGATAAGCCTTATGCGGTTGTTTAGCCTGGAGAAGAGGAGGCTGAGGGGAGACCTGATCGCTCTCTACAACGACCTGAAAGGAGGGTGTAGCGAGGTGGGGGTCAGCCTCTTCTCTCGGGCAGCTGGTAACAAGACGAGGGCATAGGCTCAAACTGCACCAGGGGAAGTTCAGGCTAGAAATGAGGAGGCATTTCTTCACAGAAAGGGTCTTTAGGCATTGGAATGGGCTGCCCAGGGAGGTGGTGGAGTCACCATCCCTGGAGGTGTTTAAGAAAAGACTGGACGTGGCATTCAGTGCCATGGTCTAGCTGACATGATGGTGTTAGGGCAAAGGTTGGACTCGATGATCCCAGAGGTCTCTTCTAACCAAATTGATTCTGTGATATGAGTGAACCTGGCAGAACTGTGTGGGAAGCCCAGCACTGGAATAACACAGTGGCTCCAAGGCAGGAGTGAAAAGATACAGGCAGCTTAGACTAATGCTAAAGGTATTGCTCCTCCTGAATTAGGTGGGTGGTGGCTCCAATGGGTACCTGTGCATTCCGACTGCTGTCACTGCCAGTAGAACTGCAGCTGCGTGTAAGGTTCATTCACAAAGCTGAGTGTCTGGTGAAGCCGTGGTTATTTACCCACCTCTCTTTCACTAGTCCTTTTGTGCATAGTCATTACAGTAACCACCCGAGCTCCCTGTGACCGTTGTACTACCTCAGTGCTATCAGTTAACCTCTTTGATCCTGGGTGCACAGTGGTACGGGACATCCTAAAAGCCCTTGCCTGACATCACACAGGAAATTTGTGGCAGGGTGAGGGAGTGGACAGTTATCACAGGGATGGTCCTTCTTTTTCTTAAGAGTTATTCTGAGCCCAAGAGCAAAATAAGCGTATAAATAAAGGAGTGGTATCACCGTGCAGACCCAAAGGACAACAGAGTCAAATATTTAGGAGAGAACAACTAGAAGACAATGGGCAAAGTAAGTCTTTTAGAATGAGAGCCAAGAAAGGCAGAAGTCAAGCTGCAATGCACTGTGTAAGAATATGTATAAAAATGATGGAGAAGATGCTAATACAGATTAGAATCTGAAATCAGTCTTTCTCCATTTTACTGTGATTGTTCAGATGTAACATTGCGATATTTCAGGTCTCGCTCACAGTTCATTTGTTCCAAGGGGCATATAACAGAAAATGAGCAGTGACAGGTCTGGTCATATTTCATTAGTTTGCATTTTATTACTTCACACTTATATAAGAAGTTCTACATGACAACCTCAGTCCTTTCGAAAATACTCATCTCTTCAACCTCACAGTGACCCAGTGGGGTAGCTCTTATTGTCTCCAGTTTGCTGCTGTGGGAATTGAGGCGCAGAGACGTGGCCTGGCTTGCCTTAAGGCCATACAATGAATTAGTGGCAGTTAGAAAAAAAAAAAAAAAGCCTTGTCTCCCTGATCTCTAGCACGTCTAATAACAGAACTATACTCAAGACACAGTAGAATTTGAAATGTGGATTCTGTATGTTCATATTATCTTTCATTAATGAGAGAAACCCCTCACCGTCTATGAGAACACAGCATTGTAACATTTCCAAGTTCTGCCATTTGTGGACTGGAAGAGCTCTGACTTCTTTGCCAGAACAAGAAACAAGAATGTAGCTCCTACTCTTGACCTACTGCCAAGAAAACACTGGTGAATTGTCTTTGAGCAACAGCTGTCTTCAAAGCTCATTGATACATTTTTCAGTGTCTTCTTTCTCTGGAACAAAAAAAAAAATCACAGTGCAAGCCTGGAAAAAAAAAGTGGATTTTTTCCTTGTCATTTACGTCTTGTTGGATTTTCTGGCAACATATAAGTATTCTGTATCTGCTCTTCTATTTTACTATGAACATGTTTTGTAAAATTTGCAAAAGGATTCAAATTATTTAGAAGCCTAAATGTCATTTTGAAGGAATTTAGACATTTAGCTGTAGATCTTCAGGGCTGAAGTCCTCCTCACTCTTGAAAATGCTGAAATAAATGCAACACTGTAGTCACAGACTTTCAGTAATATTTTGTTTTGTAGTATTTTTAAAGAGATAGTCACGTGACAAAGCAGAAAGAAATCTTGATGGTTTTGAAACTATATAGCCATATGCATCTGTGATTGTCTAGACACAAATCAGACATGAGATACTTTTGGAAATGTTATCCTTTTGAGATAGTATTTCTGGTTGAAAAAAAAAAATAAAGAGCATTTCAAAATCCATACATTTGCTGTGGATGACATGGAGATGAGTGTTAGAGTGTTTAACTGTTAGAGAAAATTGTCTTCCACTGTCTTGGCCTCAGAAGATGAGAAAGCTTATGCAGTGGTAGACTGCAGGCCCTACGGCTACCTAATAAAATGGAGAAGCAACATTAAGTTAACATCACTGCAGCGACAGATATTTTTGCTTCTTATAAAAGGTTTCAGGGTTTTTTTGCATTGAGGATGTCCTGTAAGAAAACTGCATTTCCCCAACTGAACCACAGGGGAAAATACCTTTTATTAAAACTTTGAATATTCCAGAAGGCAGAATCAAGTGCATATTTGGACCAACTTCTGAGCTCTGGAAAAATCACAAAGCTGCTAAGGCAGATTCATATTTTAGTATATTCTTGTAGTCTATTTTAGCATATTCTTTTACTGTAACATTCTCATATTTTTCCAGAAAGCAGAAAACACATCCAGGTAGTACATCCCAGGTAGCATGAGCTGCAGTTTAATGTAGTGCACTGACACTTCTCTTGACTCAGGCGTTGCAGGTCAGTCGCTCCCACAGCGTGGACATTTTCTCCTCTTTCTGCAGTCAGTGTTGGGTTGTCCAGACTACAAAAATCTCCTTGAAGGTACCTCCCTGCAAAGGATTCCTGGTCAGATTCTGCCTCCCAGAGAGGACCTGAACGTGTCACCTCGTCTAACAGCATATTCTTGAACAAGACAATAAAGAATTGTTTTTAAAAGGAAAGTAAGCTGTGCTGGGCAGTTTAGGGGGAGGTAGCCACAAGAAAAGAACACCACTCAGTGACTTAATATCTAAAATTTATTTACTCAGGGACATGGTATTAGTGGGTGGCTGGCAATTTCTAGATATGAAACATGCGTGCGCACACACACACATGCACTCTCTGCAGGACACACATGCCCCCAGCCAAAAACTCCAGTAAGACTGTGACTGGCACCATGGACTCAGGGCAACAACACTGTACTGAGCATAACTGGCAGGGTTTCTGTAACAGGGGGCTGCAGGGCTGCCATGCGTGCGAAGAGTCCGTGACCTGCACCATGCCAGTCACCGCTACTTCCACCTGACTCTGAAATGGATGTGGACAGCCCATGGTGTTCCAGAAACCTCAGCCTGTCACAGCCAGTCAGAAGATCCACGGCAGAGCACATGGCACCCCTGCTCAAGGAGATTTAAGAAAGAGTAACACCCACAAAGGGAAGAAGATATCTGAGGAGACACATGGAAGAAGATATTGCTGGGGACATGGCTGGAAATGCACCCTTGGAAGAAGCAGCTCCATGCCAGAGCAGGGACACACCTGAAGAACTATGGCTTGTGGAGAATCCATACCAGAGCAGGGACACCCCCAAAGGGACCCACGCCAGAGCAGAGGAAAATGAGTAGAACAGATGGAGAGAGAAACCATCACATTCCAGCCTCAGTATCCTGCACTGCTGATCACACCTCTGAAGGGACTGGGAGAGACCGAGTGTAATGCATGGCAAAAACAAGGGAAGTTGGGACCAGCAAGTGGTGGGAGTGGTCTTTGACTGAGGTTGAGCTGGGGGAAAAAGGAGGAAAAGTGTTTCCCTAAATGTTCCTTTAATTGTTTACTTTTTCTTTTGTTGTCAATATCTGAATCAGTAATCAAAATTTGCTCTAGTTGGCAATAAATTAGGTTAAATAAAATTCCCCATGTCAAGACTGCTTTGGCCATGACGAGTACACTTACTCCGGCTAGTAAAATTATCCAAGGCCTGCGTGTTGGCCCAGCTTGTACATGTGGCAGTTCCAGCTCAAGCTTAGCCTTCTGTATGGTGCTGTACATCTGGGGATGTGGTTACTTTCCTCAGCGACAATTGTTTTCACTATTTATTGCTGCCTGACTGAGATGGCCAGTAAGTCACGAATTACTTCATTTTCAAGTCAGCCTAGGCTGCTTTAGATTTCTCCATCTGTTAAGCCAATTAATGGTCTTTTCTGGGGTCACTCATATGTTACAAGGATGTAAAGTTGTTAAGAGTTCCTCTGTGCTTCTTGTTTCTATCCATTGCACACCTGAATTGGGGCAGATGTAGTTCAAGAGCTTTGGGAGAGCTTTCCCCATAACAGCTATTTGTGCTTTCCTTGTTTTTCCCAGTACATACCAGAATCATCTGAAGTGTTAAAGCTGGCAAAACAGTTCAGGTCTCATTTCGTCTGAGTGATAGTTTTGGGCAAGTTTCACCACATTGAAAAGCCTAGCCTCCATTTCCAAAGAATCTCGAAGCAATCTACAGTGATTGATACTAAAGTGGTGATTCTACTTACGGAAAGGCAGCTGTTCTTTGAGCTGCGGAAAACAATCATAGATCAGCTAGCTACAGGGTAGAAAATGCAGAGTAACATCAGGTCTCAGAAGCAGGAGGTGGGGGGATTCTGTCTGCTAGAACTGGGTCAACACTTTCATAGACTCATCCACTTTCAGAAATACTGAAGATAATTTACTATTATTCATAAGCTTAGTTTGAAAATGATTTTCTGTCTCCAAATAGCATGTTTTTGGATTGGAAATGTCAAAGATGTAAGCCGTGCGTAGTGTGGGAGTTTTAAAGGCAGAAAAATGGAAGGCTGAATTATATAATGAAATAACAGGGAAAGATTATATATGCTGGCTACAATTTGAGGATAGTGTGTTTTCTGGGTGTCCTGGTTTGGCTAAAACAGGACTATTTCTCCTTCCAGGTGTTTTTTGTTTCAGTTAAGTTTCTTCTAAGTGACTGCACTTTCTGAAAGTACAGCTACATGTTTTTTCAGATGCTGTCTGCATTTCAGGCCTGATAACGCTCGATGTTTATAGTTGCTACTGAAGTATCAGTCGGATTGGTACGCAGAATGGCCCATGTTTATACTTATCCCCATGAGAACCAAGGCCACTGCTGGCCCCCCTTTGTTAAGCAAGCAAAAAGTCGTAAAAGGGTGGCACCTGCGGAAGAGTGCAGACGGGACAGGTGACCAAAAACTGACCAACGAGGTATTCCATCCCATCCACGTCATCCTCAGTATAAAGCTAAGGGATCACCAGGGTCTCGCTCTCTTCTCTCATGGTCGGCATCCCTGTGGGACGCTGCTCGCTCTCCTGCCTCCGACCCCGATCCGTGCATTCCTGAATCCGGTTCCTGTCGGCTGTGCAGTCCGGTCCGGAATGTCTGGGTCCCTGCCCTGCTGCGGCAGCGGTGCGAGCCCCTGGGGGCTGCGGCCTGCAATCCCCCGTAACGGTTTTGTATACATTTCCTCTTATTTCCATTATTAGTAGTAT
>NW_009600690.1:0-4327 GCF_000690535.1 Cariama cristata
AGGGCTTCTTGGGACCCAGCTCGAGGAGGGGAGGGCAGCCACGCTGGCGTGGCCATCAGTGTGTTGGTGGTGGGTTTTAGGGACAGCTTGTGCCATCGGTCCTCAGACAGGAGAGCAGCATCGCACCCTTTGCCCTGCCCTAACAGCCGCCAGCCATGCTCAATGTCCCTTCAGTGCTGGGGAGGCAGGTACCAGCCTGACTTGGGGACAGTGTTTGGCTCTGCCCCTGCCAGCTCCAGTGCAGGGATGTCCCAGGACACACCGCCTGTGAGGATGGGGACACGATGCAGGGGCTTGGTGCAGGTGGGGGCTGCAGGGCACGGGCCCCCAGCCCTTCACTGCTGCTTTCAGACATGGTGCATGATGCCCTTGGAGACGCCGGCAGCTGGGACAGCCCACATCATGGATCCATGCTGGAGCCACCTTTTCACCATCCCCCCAGCCTGTCTGAGCCCCTGGGGTGCAGGAGGACCAAGCTGCCCACCAGACCAAATGCATTGTTCCTTTTTCTTCCCCTTTTACAGGCCTTTGCACTGAAACCAAGTGAAGAACCTCAGAACTGCACTACGCGCCGTTTAACTACACTACATTTCACTAGCAGCAAAGCATCTCCGCCACCACTGAGACCTCGAGCACTGTTTTTTCCCCCTCCCTGCCCATTGCTCCCATCTCCGCACCCAGAACTCGGTGCTCAGCAGTAGCTCTAACTCACCATCTGTCCCGCTGGACCTCTCCCTACCATGATCTGCCCAGCCTCTTCTTCAGCGACAGCAACACGCCGGAAGGGCTGGAGGAGCCCAAACCCTTTGTCGAGGAGGAGGAGGAGGAGGATGGCTGGCTGATAATTGATCTTGCAGGTGAGAAAAGCAGGGAGGACTGATGTCCCACAGCCTCTGCTGCACCTTGTCTCTCCGGAGCTGGGCAAACCCCTTGGGATGACAGCAGATGAGCTTCCACTGTGTGTGATCAGCTCTGCCCTTCATCCCTTCTCCCCTGATCCCCCCGCCCTGCCCATGGGGCCAAGCCCTGTGGTCACCACAACGCCCCCCGACCTCCTCCTCCTTTTTCCCTTTCTGCTCCCAATGGTGGTTCCTGACTTGCCACCAACGTTGGAGCAGGAGCAGAAGGAGGGTCCCTGGCCAGGGCTGCTGCTGCCCGGGAGCCTCCGGGTGCCTCTGCTCCAGGTTGGGACCCTGTCACAGCACCAGCCCGGGGAGCTCACCCAGGGTTTTGGTGCGATCCTGCCCGCTGGGGGCTCAGTGGGATGGGGGATGCCAGCCCACAGGGCCCTGTCTGCCTGCAAGGTGCGGCAGCTAAACTCTGCTGTGAGCAGCACTTTTCTGGGGGAGCTGGGCTTGGCTGCTCCCTGGGATGCCCTTGCCAAAAGCAAACCAGGAGCCTGTTCCCCTCGGGGAAACCCCAGTCCCTGGATGCTGGGGGTGGGGGGCAGGCTTTTCCCCACTCAAGGGCAGGCAGCGGCAGTGCCTGCCTCTCCTGGCTGGGGATGTGCCGCCGGTGATCTGGCTACGTGGGGGTCATTTGAGCCTGTTACGGGAGCAAATCTCAACTCCAAAGGGCTCATCTTCCCAAATCCTTCCCAGTGTCCATGCCAACAGCACTCAGACAGGGGATGTTTGGTGCAAGGTCCCCCTACCTAGAGAGCCCTCGGCTGCTCCCTGTTCCCAGTGATGGTGACAACCGTCCAGAGCCCCATTTGATGCCAACCAGGTGGATCAAATTCCTTGTGTGCCAAGAGCTACCCCAGCTCCATTAAGACCTTGGCATTTCTATTGTAGGGTCAATGACTCAACCGATTGCAGTGATAATTTTATGACTTTTTGCTTGCAAATTGAGCAGCAAACTTAGACAAACAAGCCTGCCTGTGCAGGAGCTCCTCAACAGCCATGGTCTGCTTTTGCAGCCTTTGGTGAGTTGTGGTGCCCCAGCCTAGGAGACCATAAATGTATCCTGCAGGTTTAGGAGACTTTTGTCCTCCTTCTTGAAGACATCTGTTCTCTGAGCAGATGCTCCCTGCCTGTTCCCCATGCACTGAGCAGAGCTCGTTTTTGTGATGTGAGTTGTTCATTAGGGTTTTTTCCCCTCATGCAGTGAGCTGGAGAGGGGGCCGGAATATGGACAAGCCTGGGACGGGAGACAGGGACAGCCCCGTGCCTGGTGGAAGCACTATGGAGAGCTGGTGGAGGTGGATGGGTGGCGTGGGCATGGGCAACTGTGGAGGATTCCCTGTCCTCTGGGCTCTCTGGTGACTGTCCTGGGGCGGGGGAGGGGAGGGTCACAGCAGTGACACACAAAGGGGCTGGTTGCAAAGAGGGTCCTGGAGCGATGGGCAAGCAGCTGCCACATGTCTGGGCCAGCTGGCAACAGCTGCAGGATGCCCAAAGCATGCCAGAAGGAGCCAGGAGTTCCCCCCCTACAGAGAAATGCTGGGCTGTGCCCTGATCCCCTGGGTCCGAGCCTGCAGCCAGCTCAGAGGAGACCCAGGGATGA
Source organism: Cariama cristata (assembly GCF_000690535.1). Classification (NCBI taxonomy): domain Eukaryota; kingdom Metazoa; phylum Chordata; class Aves; order Cariamiformes; family Cariamidae; genus Cariama; species Cariama cristata. Next base: position 2,509 of record NW_009600690.1, read on the forward strand.
CTTTGGTACAAAAGGCTCCCGTTTTTTTTTCCAGTCAAGCAGCCAGGCTCTTGGTGCAGAGCCAGCCTTCAGTGCTGTGTCTGCCTGGGACCTGCCACCCCGCTGCTAATCCTCACCAGCCCTGCCACTGCCTTTTCCCATAGCATTCCCTGGCCAGTGAGGGCCCAATTTATTTCAGCCCTATTTCTGAGGCTGGGATTATGCAAAGCATTTTAAAAACCAAACCCACTGGCTCCAGCACCTCATCCTCCCCCTCCGAGCCACGGCGGCTGGCAAGTGTCTCACAGCCAGGCTCCCTCCCAGCAGTGGAGCAGCCTAACGAGCCTCCGAATTTGTTCTCTCTCAGCCAAGTCTTTGACCTACGTGTTGCAAAATCCACCCGAATTAACCAGATCTCCCAGGACTGTTTCGGATGCCCCGCTCACCCCATTGCCCAGCTTGGTTCTGCTCAGCACCCAGGGAGGGCAGCAAAGAGCATTTCCCGGTGCACAGCGATATGGCTCTAAGTCACCCAGGGATTTGGGGAGCCCAAAATATTCTTTGTGACATTAAAACCCACCTTGGCAAAGGATGGGGACAGGTAACCATGGACAGCTGGGGCAGGGTTCAGCCTCGCTTGGGTCCCCTGCTCTTTGCACCCACAGCCCCCCTGTTGTGGGCACACTGCCGGCCCGGGAACACTCCAGCCAGGCTCAATGGCTGTCTCTAGGCTGACAAATAATCTCTAGCCCGCCATGTCAACAACTATTAATAGCTCGATATCCACTGACCTGAAGAAAGACGCTCTTGTGTTCGCAAGGCTAATTGTGACCCGCCCTAAGCTCCAGGCTGGGGCATCGGCTGCGGGAGGAGCCGGGGACATGCCGGGTGGTGAATACCAGCCCCATGCTTCATGTGCTATATTTCTCCACCACCAGAACATGTTCACCTCTGCAGGGTCACACGTGTCCGTATGGATACGACACTGCACCCTGAGACCAGTTCCCTTGAATCCCCCTGATGAGACCGGGAATGGATCTGGGTATCCCGATGAGCCCATCATTAGGTGCAGGCTCCCTTCCCATAACACAACTGGTAATTCCAAGCACAGGCAGCCCAGAAAAGCACCAGCCCAAGTGCTTTTGCCAGGCGGAGGTGAGGAAGGGAAGGCGAGGAAGACCGGGGTGTCGGAGGGGTGTGGGGGGCAGCTCCTGGATCAACCACTCAAAACTTGGCCTCTAATGGACTGAAGCTGAAGGCACGGCGAAAACCTTTGCTGAAGAATTTATTCCCCTGATTTCTTCCAGAAAAAAAGGTGTGAACTGTTTTTTTCCTCTGTGTGTGCTTGGTTTCAATATTTGCAAAGTGCCGGGCAGTGTTTGCAAGAGGAGGCGGGCTGGTGTTCCTCCGGAGTGGCACGGCACAGCTCAGGTGCCGTAAGAACAGGCAAAAGCAGTGTTTCTTGCCGGCTGAATTTCTTCTTTCATTTTGAGAAGCGGAAAAAAAAAATTAAAAAAATGCTGCAGTAAACCCTATGGGTTTCCCCCACCTTTCGGTTAAACTGCCTAACCAGAACCATTTCTATTGCTTGCTGCCTTAGCACAGCCGGACCGTGCGGCACTGGCAGCTGCCCTGGTGCGGAGGGTGCTGGTTGGGGTGCGGTGCGGGGCATTGCTGCCATCTCCCTCCCCACGAGGTCCCATCGATGCTGTGCCCGTCTGTAGCGGTGGTGATGGTGGTGGGGTGTCTCTTGCACTAACGATGCCCCTTTCTCTCCCCCCCTCCCCTCCCCACTGTACATGGTGTGTGTGTGTCCCCGCTGCGCCCCGCATGGCTCTGC
>NW_009600691.1:0-15455 GCF_000690535.1 Cariama cristata
GTGCGGGGCCGCAGTGCGCGGCGGTGAGGGGCAGCGAACAGCCTTGTTCCTGTGCGGCCGAAAAGGGGTTCTGCCTTCCAGAACCGCAGGCTGTTAGCTACCTGATCCAGGAACGTTTGCGGCCGCCTGAAGTTTTTTAGATTTTAATAAAGCTCGCAATAAGGAAAAGAATGTCATGTACTAATAAGGCTTTGTTATTTCAGATTTTGCCTGTGGCTCACACAAAAATACATCCTGATCAGGTATCATATATCTTTTGTTGTTTCTTCTGTCTTTGCAAGTACATGTAACATCCTAATTTAGCACCCCCACTTAATTTCAAGTTCCAGATTTTCAAAGCCCAAACCATTAAGTAACATTAAAGCCAACAGAAATTTCCCCTAGGGGGGAGGAGCTGTTGAACTGGGGGTGAAAAACTTCAAATACTGAAGATCTGTGTAGTCTGCAGAAGTTGGAATATAGAGCCTGAATGAGCTGTGTATTGTAGGCCATAGATTTTATCCAGTTACTTTTGTGTGAAAAATGAATTGCCCATCTGACCAAAACATCTTTCAGAAAGCATCTGCTCTTTTGGTTAATACATAATCACTTAGAGAAGCCACGTATATTGTGAAAGCTAAATACTCCTTTTAAAATCAGGTTAATAATAAATGTAATCAGAATAAGCTAAGGTGGAAAATGAAAACTACAGAAAAATAAATTAATTCTGAAAGAAACAGGAATGTTAGGAAACAGATTAATCATTTGAGAAAGTTTACAGGGTTTTTTTTGTCACCATTTGTTTTTCTGCTCTCAAAAACAGACCTAGACACAAATATTTTGTCTCATTTAGTTTAGGAAAGTCAAGTACAATCCCTAACATGGCAAATATGCCACATGAATGTGTTTAAACCATTGTAGTGGTATATGAAAATTTGCTGTGCTTAAGCCTTCCCCTTCCTCATTGCTAACAATCATCACATGAAAACCTGGTTGATGCTTCTCCTCCCAAAGTCAGTGCTAAGAAAATAAAAAAGGCATTTTGTGGCCAGCCCTCCTCTGAAATGCATTATCACAGTAACAGTGATGAGAGAGTGCATGAATGAATCACAAGGTGAACAGAGCACTAGGAAGCCCTTTTACAGTGAAGAGGTGCGTTGGTACATCTCTTGGTACATATAACTACGCATTTCAGGATACTTGCAAGTGTCTAATAAACCAGTTCCTCTGCATGGTAGTAAAAAGATTATTGGAAGAGAACTGCATTCTTGTCAGGCATTTTCAAAAACTCTACTACATGACTGCATGTCCTTCCTCATTTGCAGACATTGCTAATAATTTCACAATGTAACATTTAACTTCTCTGTCTCTGGGTGTCACTTTCTGTTTCAGAAACTAGGTGAAAGTGTTCAGCAACTTCTTCTAGCAAAAATTGCAGTCTACTTGATGACCTTCTTAATAGTCACAGTGGCATGGGCAGCTCATGTAAGGTAGGAACTCTGAAGTTAAAGAGAAACTATTGTTTAAAAGGGCAGGAGGTAACTATGTGTCTGACATTTCTGTCTTGCTGATGTTTCTGAATTATCTTTTGTTGGGTAATAAAAAAAATCATTGTAAAGAAATGCTACCCTAAGCAGTGAGTAACTGTACTCTTACGCCACTGACAGTGATACAGAGAAAAACAAGCATTATATATCTTTTAAATTACTCTTCATTTTACTTCATATTCTAGATGGAATTAAACTTCTAATTATGCTGAAAAAGCATGATTTTGTAACTTGCATGCTACACAAATAGAGGAACTGATACAGTGCAGCTGGCCAAAAACTTGTCTGTCTCAGTCCTCAGCAGTGCTTCTCAAAAAATCAATTGTAATGTTGCAGATGCTGCATTTTAGAGCTGTGGACACTGCCACCTGCCCTGGTCTTGGTAGTTAAAAAGAAATTGACTTGCAGGCATCGTACTGGAATCAGGGCAGTTTTTGTTTGAATTTTGAAATTTGCAAATGTTACTATATTCTTTCCTTAAGTAAGCAGATTGGCTGCATTCTAATAGAGGTAATTCAATACTTGATAGTTCACATCAGTGCTTTTATTGCATTGCTTTTCTTGTGTAAGTAGATGCTGAGGCATAGTCTTTGAATAGTTTGGGGTTTTGTGGAGGGTGATTGGTTCCACTGACTCTGAGTGACACTTCTGTGCATCGGGAATTTAATTTTAACAAGGTGTAGTGCAGTTTGGAAGAAAAGCTTACTTTCTTTGTGTAACAATAACTATGGCGTATCTTCAGCAGAAATAATTTTAAGACTTAAAATTCTGAAAATATTCTGGTCCTAACAGCATGAATTTGCCTCTGTTCTCCCAAGTAAAACTCAGAGAAAATCAGAATAATAGCTCTTCACAATGACATATGAGACAAAGAAAAATCTGAGACTCCAGGTGGACTCTGAACATCTAGATCTGCTCTGGAAGATCTGTGCACTACTACTCTAGGGCTCAGATCCCTATACAACATTGCTTCATCTGACAAGCTAAAAGTCATTCTGGTGCCTATACTTTTATTTTGGCATCAGAGTACCAACTGGACTTGTTCATGTTCTTGTGTGAGCAGTGAACAGTGCCTGCTGGTCAAAGTCTGCCTTTGTTCATGCTTCAGAAGTATTTGCTTAAGCACTGAGCACAGGCTGTCGGTCTCCAGTTAGTTCTGGGCCTTGCCTATGTTTAAGTAAATAGGTGATTAACAGACGGCTAATGATAGTTGTCCTGTGGCTCCCAAGCCTTGTGCAGCTCACTAGCGGTTTGCTGGCAGTCCTGTCCCAGGTGTGTCAGGTGGCAAAAGATAGAGCTGTTCTGGAACAAAACTGCTGTGGGAGAAAGCAAATCAGTAGCCTGCCCCATTGACTTGGCTGCATTTCATCCTATGGTGAAGTGGCAAGTCCTCCAGGGAATCGTCATCAACTCTTGCTCCCGAATCACACCCTTGTGTTCCATTTTCCAAGGAATGATACCTATTTGTAGCTCAGTGCCTTGTTAGGTTTTTGGTATGTGACTTGATGGGTCAGACCTGACATCTGGATCACTTCTTCACAGATAATTTGCTGTTAACAACGGTGAAATTTACTTCAAAGTAAATATATAATTTCAGGTGTAGAGGAAGGATGGAGTAGGGGTGGGAAAGCCAGTTTGCTATGTCATATGCCACTTGTCCTTCAAATAGAAGTGAGGTTCTTAACAACTGCTGCATGATTGAACTTGACTGTTCATATTTCGCTTTTCAAATTCTTCTAACAAATTACTTCCATGTTCAAGCTAATGAGTTTTGGTAGCACCTGGACTACTTTTATAAATTCTGAAGCAAAGGAAATCAGCATCCCCTATAATATCATAAATGTACCATTTGTATACGGCATTGTAAAACATATTTTGGGAGCTGGCTTGTTCATGATATCTTGCCTTGCCTTGACAGGTTGTTTCAGGTGATAGAGCTTATAGATGATGTCCTCGCTCTTCTAAATCTGGTGAGTCTTGTCAGACACGCTGGATGTTTTAACTAGCAAGTACAGGTCACTTTTTCTTAAGTCTGTATGTACATATCCAAAAGTTTCTAATTTAAACAGCGTAACTCTGCCAAATTTCCAAGTCAGGAAGATACAAAGAGCTTGAATTCCTCCTTGCCAAAGTGGCTGATGGATAACTAACTTGCTTTTAACTAGCATATGTTTTACTATAAGCCAGAAGAAGCTCTGCAACAGGTTAATCTGAAGCTCATCTGAGGGAACTGAAGAGGCACCTATGGCAAAGGCTTTTGACTCTCTTCATCTGTGTGCAGCTGAAGTATCTGTTCTCCAGGCTTAGGAAAATGAAATGCTATGTCTTTTGTGGCAAAAAAATCTTAGTGGTAGTTTTGAATTACAGTTATGTTTTCAAGTCATTTCTCTGTTTAAGTTGCTCAGAAATTCATTCTGAAGCTTATTTGAAATCGAGGATTATATGATCTTTCAAAAACTACCACTGAGAGACCAATCTCTGAATCAGTGTTTTGAGATTTACACTTGCCTAAATCTTACCTCGTAAAAATTCTTCATTTATCTGAGTATGTTTTTTAACAAGCCACCCTGTATATCTTGGTTACTAATAGTGGTAATAGGATGCTGCCATAGTGAACATATTCTTCCTTTCAGCTAGAGCTTTGTATTTTGCTATATTTTTTAAAATTCTGTTCTCTGACAGTGTGCAACCACACAGTTAATTTAATTTAGTTAATAACAGTACTGAGTTTAAACTCCATGAGATAACACTACAGGAAATTACCTTAGACTACTAGCTTAAGGCATGTAGTTCTTACCTAATGTAGCTTTCAGAGCAAGGCATTTCTTTGTGCTTGAGCTGTGGGGTTTTTGTAATTTGGCTTTTTTATATATGAAATATTTGTGATCAGAGATCAATGTTTTTGACAAATCAGAAACCACTGTTTAGGTAGTGTGGTACTATTGGCATTGCTACTTTTGCCTGTGGTATTGTCAACAAAACTGTAGCGTTTTCTAAAATAAGCTTGTACAGTTTGGATAGCAAATGTGGAAGATGCATACAGAACTAGCCATTTGTTGCAGTTAAAGCTCACCAGCTTCAGAAATGTGTTTTTTTCCATGGTGCAGCATAAGCATTTGATCTGTTTGTGTTGCATTCTCTGGACACATCTTTAATGTGGGGATTGCTTGCTTTGTATTTTGCCTAGAGTTTCAGTACACTTTTTTCTTTTGTAGGCCTGTATGATGATCATAACTTTCTTGCCATACACTGTAAGTACTTTTCTAAAATTTGGCATATGTTTAAATTACAGAGTTTTTTTTTCTTTATTTATTTGGAAAGACTTTACCAAAGTATTCAGAAACTCAGGAAAGTGTTACTATTGTACAAACCCGGAATCCATTGTAATAGTAAAGCCCTACTTTTTTAAAATTCATGAGGACATGTTACAACCTTCAGTTACTGCATGTTATAGACCTGGCAGAAAATGGGTATTGTAGAAGAAAAATTATAATAATGGAAAGTCATAGTTTCCCATGATTTCTTTTAAAAAAGCAGCTGTATTGAAAAATGTCGAAGTCGCCTAATGAGAATTTTGCATTTTATAAGAGAACTAAAGCTGTGTTTCAAACTCTTCTTTAGATGACAGAACATTTTCCTTTTGTAATCTAGACAAGATTTTGATATCACTTTGACTTAGAAAGGTTGATTCTAGCAGCCAATCATTCATTTTCTGAATCTGCAAATTTGATGTTCTGCACAATTTCTGGTCAGATGGCCTTTAGACCTAGCAAGAATATTTGCAACTGAAAACCATATTAGCAGAACAAAAGTGTTGTTTAAAATGCATCTTGACTTCTATTATACATGTAGAATAGATTTATGACAGGTATCTGTTTCTCTATGGATATACCTGTGTTATATATTAGTCTGCAAAGAATAAAGCTGTGGTCAATAAAATGGTCTTTTCTGCAAATAATAGGGCTGTGGTCAGTAAAACGGTCTCTATCAGCACGAGCACGTACTTTTTACTTTGACTTGAAGCTGAAATAATTTTTGGAAATTGGTCAATGTTACCCTAGTACTACTCCCTGCTTCCCCCCCCCCCCCCAAGCTACAGAAATTAATACAACAGGGAGCCATGGAGGTAGAGAAATTAAAAGATTCAAAAAGGTATCCTAATATCAAGAATTTTCACAGCTATGAATATCTTATCCACTGAAAACACTGTTAAACTTTATGCTCAGCTACAAGCCAGTCTGTAGTTATTATGGAGACATAGCGTCAGAGAGGTTAAGGTTATGTGGTATGAACATGAGAGGAAAGCCATCTCTCCAGATGCCTTTCGTTGGAATGCCTGCGTGTGTTTGTGGCTAGAAGTTGCGTTTACTGGAATTATGTTGAAAAGCCAAGTATTATTTAGGTTTTTGAGTTTCAATATTGAATGAAGAGTGCTTCCATTCTCTACTGTTATTCCTACATTGCTCCTTAATTAAATATTTGATCTAGTTGCATTTTTTTCTAGTTTTCCTTAATGGCCTCCTTTCCAGAGGTACCTTTTGGCATTTTCCTGTTCAGTGTCTGTGCTGTTGTCATTGGCCTTATACAGGTATTGGAGCCATCCATTTACATTTTCACTTTTAAATACATTTTCTTGGGTAGAACTAAAATTACATTTCTTAACTATGGGTATAAATTGCTAAGTGTCTTTTTTGTTTGTGTAGCATTCTTTTTCAAAGTTGTGCCTGTTGTGATAATATATTATCTGCATATGAGATGAAAGTGTGCATTGCCACTGTCCTGTGAAGGTGATTTATGCAACTAAATTGGCTGATCTCAAAGTCCACAGAATAGAAATTCCTTTCCCAGTCTTTAAGGAAATAGCAATTGACTTTTCCTGAACTGAGCTGTGCAGTGATGGCTGAGTGAACATGGGCTTTCAACCTGAGTCCAATGGCACTGGTTTTCTCCTGGTGCAGTGCCTTGTTGCTTTCAGTTTCTTATTGTGGAGGTCTTCATTCCTCTTCTTGTAAGATCCATGGTCAGGACAAGCTCTGCAGAGGAGACTAAAATCTTGACATGCAGTGTATTGTGAAATCTCAGAGATTCTAAGACCAGCCCTCCGTGAGGGAGTGAAGAATAAGGCTGAAAGTGTTTTGGAATTTGTTGATTTATAGTTTTACAGTTTTATATTTGAAATGCTGCATACACTTGTATGTAATAACTTCAGTAATGCTCTTCTCCTTGCAGGCTGTGATAGTACTGTATGGATTCTATCACCCACACTTGCTGAATCAACAGATACAGGTGTCTGAAAACCAGAATTTCTATAAACGTCATATCTTAAAGATTATCCTGAGAGGACCAGTTTTATGCTTTTTAGCAGCCATCTTTTCTTTTTTCTTTATTCCTTTGGTAAGTTCTCCCAGTTCACTGAAAACTTTGATGCAGCAGTTTATATTAGTTATATTTAGGGTTGTGTATTAAAATAATGATGTCCATGTTAAATGTGCAGACTTTCTCAGTTGCCAGTTCTGTGACATAATCATGGCTGCTATTTGCATTGAAGATGTTCAATTCACAGATAACAATCTGTAATTTGATCCATGAGTTTGGGTAGTTTTGAAAGAATATTCTGCTACAATATTAACCTTACTTGCTCTACCTGATTTTTTTTAAGGTTCTTTTAATTAGAAGCAGGTCTTCTAAACTGTAGCTTAGCATCTTGGTCATCAGAAGTAGGTGAGATAATGTGGAAGGTTACATGAAATAAACATCACATTGCACAGACTGAAGACAAGTGAATACAATTGCTGCACTAACTCAGGGTGTTAAGAGCAAATAGAATAAGCAGACCAGTTAGCCAACCTGCATCTCAAAACAAATGTTTTTGGCTAGGGCCTGCTTTTACACAGCCTTTTTCTTTGCCATCTTTATTAAATGGCAGCGAGTTGCTCCTACTTATTAATAGCTCGTATCTTTCTCAGAACCCCTGCTTGGAACTGAAATCTAGTTTTTGGATGTATCCTGAGCTTCCTTTCCTCTGTCTTGTTCTGTAGGAAAAGGTAGATTTAACTGAATTTTGAGAAAGATTCCATGGGAATTAGCAGTGTTTAAATAATCTCCAAATTTAGGAGGACTCAGGTTGCTGTTGATAAAAGGGACAGTTATGATTCTAAATGTGAAAAGGCTTAATTTTAACTGAAAATATGCCTTCGTCTTACTTCCTCACTTTCCTCTTCTCCCTCGCCTTGTTCACTAGTGTATTTTCTTTTAATATTAATAACAGTGACATTAGTCTCCAGGTTGCTCTTGTGTTTAGACCTGTGCAAAGCCTGTGAACCACTTATGACCCACTGAGGTGTCTTTGGGAGACAAGTAGTAGAATCATAGAATATCCAAGTTAGAAGGGACTCGTAAGGGTCATATGGGATAGTTCTCCAACTTCCAAAGAACTCATTACTGCATTTTTCTTAGCAGAATTATTTCCCTTCTTCTTTTAGCTTGCTTCATTACTGGTACTAAATTAGCTTTCAGAAAGCAGTATTGGGTTGCATATGCAATATCGAGGAGGTACATGTGCATTTCAGGTGAGCCTTTTCCATGTCATAAAGACAAGATTTGTTTTTCTCAGTGTGGTTATACCTAAAGATTGAGAGTTATAGTTTCATATTAAACTTGGAAGGTAATTTGTATTTTGACAACTAAATTTAAACTCTGTCATTTTCCTCTCCATAGTCTTATGTACTTCTTGGGCTCGTAATCGTTTTTCCGCATCTCACTCGATTCATTACATGGTGTAAAACCAAGATTGTTGGTGAGTAACAATATTCATAGGAGTATGTTCAGATATGTTACTAGGTTGTCAACATGTTATCCAAACTGCCTGGAATGAAGTAATTTTAGTTCTACTTCCATTTTCAGTCTTGGAACATAGTGATTTTGGTGTTTATTGCTGTGCTTCCAAACAGTTTCTCCCTCGCTTCCTGGTTTCCCTTAATCTGTCACGAGGTTTGTGTAAGACACAAAACATTCAAAGATCATTTCTGAATGCCAGACCTCTCTGGTTTGTCCTGAATATGCATGTGTGTGCATACACACACAAGTACATGAATGATGGCTGCAGGCCATCTATCCCCTTTCCTTCCTAAAATGGGAGCATGGGGATTGAAGACTATAGGAAGCAAGCTCTATGCCTGTATTGCTTCCTTCCTAGCAATACTGTACGGTCCCACATTTTCAAACTGGCAAGCAAAGCACGTATAAATCAAACTTTTTCAGGGTAATTAACTGTTTAGCATGTTACATCTCATTAATTTAACTGCTGTGGTCTAAAGGTGTGCATTCACACACGGCTGAAGTCAGCCTAAATCTATGCTTCCTTCCCTTACGCTCCTTGCTTATGTTCTTTCTGCCCACCTTGTGTCAGCGCTAACAATTGCATAACCACACCAACAGCTAGAGCTGCTTTTAAACTCTGCTGAGGAGGAGGTTGCCAGTGCCAAAATAAAGGAGAAGGTGGTATCATGCAACTTACTCAGCCCAAAGGTGGAGTGTCCCTCTTTAAGAGCAATATAAACTGACCAGAAAAACACTGAACAGAGTCATGTCTTTGGAATTGGTGCTCCCGAGGTGAGTCAGAAGACTAACACCTTTGTGCTTCTGCTGCTCTTCAGCCTAGTACAAGTCCGTCTGTGTACAGTGCAAATGGAAAAATACTTTTGATTCCCCCATGTGGCAGCAATAATAGACAGGGAGGCAGAAATGCTCTAAAACAGCTAAAGCCAGACTCTGAGAGCCAGAGAATAAACACATGCAAATACTGCCTGTGCCTACTGTGATGGAGGCACTGCGGTTTGCCATTCGGTCTTGTCTGTGTACATCTCACCCCATCCGATGGCTGACAGAAATTACTGCTTTATTGACTGAATTGTGATTACACTTGCTTTTCATTCAGTTCTTCTCCTTACTTCCTCTGGAAGCTGTAAGCTTTTTCTTCACCCAGTCAATACTCCTGAAGTGGTGCAGCTTGGCTATCTGGGCAATGCAGAGTCCGGTCTTTACAGATGTGTTTGACTTTTCCTATAAAAACTCCAGAGCCCCACCTTTTGACCAAAGACTGGATTTATTTTAAAGCAGGCCATTTGATGTCCCAGTGCAGCCCCCATGCTCCAGTGAGTTTTTTCTCCCATGCGGTGTAAGTTCTCCACGCTGTCTTAAAGGACCTACAGCTATTAGGGCTTCCCGAGGCACAGCATCTGATTTGTTTAGCTCAAATGTTTTGTTCAATTACAGCTTTGAGTCATTTTTCACTTGGTGGAAATGGTATGCCATACAGTTTAAAGGACAGGGCTCTTTGTCCCTGGAGCCCTTGTTCTGAAGGCAAGGTGAACTTCCGGGACAGGCACAGCTGCCGAAAAAAGTGGAGTGACTGACTTATATGGATGAATAGTACCTTTCTTTCTACAGAAAGATTTTGGCAAGTGGGGAGAAAGAGAAAGGGAGTTTCTACCTTGTTTTATGCTACCTGATTTTGTCTTTCATTAGTAAACATCTGGATTTGTTTCCAGGTCAGAGAGATGAAGAGGAAGAACAGCATAGCTTAGAAACCTTCACTTTTTACCTCAGTGAGCCTCTGAGTAAGGAACGGGTAGAAGCATTCAGTGATGGAGTCTATGCTATTGTAGCAACCCTGCTCATTTTGGATATATGGTAAGGCTTTGGGTTGCCTCTTACACTTTGTGTTGTTAAATATTATCTTTTGTCTATGTAATATTTGAGGAAATAAAATTAACCAAACATTGTCTTTGACTTCTAAAACCTTCAGTGGTTACTTTAAGTATAATTTTCTGGAAAGATACAGAACACAAACAAAAGATACTTCTAACGCTCACATTTCATCAGTAGTGATCATCAGTCTATTTAATGTATGTTGGGTTGGGGAGTCTTGAAGAACCAAGCTTCCTTTTTGCTTGGTCATGTTTTCAGCTAAAAAGCTTTTATCAACAAAAACTGCTTAGTCAGTGTGGCAACTTTATTACATTAACCTAAAAGAATGCCAACTTACTTTCAGATTTCCTTTCAGATCTAATTTATTTGCAGAGCTGTTTTTTGAAATGCTGATTTTAAGTTACAAATTAGAGAACTACAAAGTGGGTGCCTGTTGTTCCCTACTTGCTCGGAGTAAAGCAGCATAGTTCAGTGTTGCTCCAGGTGTGTTTTTGTAACAGTAATATGCAAAGTAAAGTAAGTTTTTTCTCCACAGTGAAGACAACGTCCCTGAGCCCAGAGAAGTTGAGGAGAAGTTCCATGGCAGCCTTCTTGAAGCTTTAAGTGAATATGGGCCAAACTACCTTGCCTACTTTGGCTCATTTGTAACAATTGGTCTCCTGTGGTTTGTCCATCACTCGCTTTTTCTTTATGTAACAGAAGCTACACGATTAATGGGGCTGCTTAACATACTTTCATTGGCTTTCATTGGTGGGCTTCCACTGGCTTACCAGCTGACCAGTGAATTTGCAGAGAAGTCTCACAATGAAATAGAAGCCATTCAGGTCAGCTGTGTTATCACTTTCTTTGCCAGCATATTTCAGTTTGCAATATGGACTACAGCGCTCCTCCATGAAAGGGAAACTTTGCATCCCTTTGCTAGATATGGTGGCAAGGAGCATGCCTTCATGTTTGCCAAGCTGGCTCTCTACCCTTGTGTAAGCCTTGGGGCCTTCTTTTTAACATGCTTGTTAAGTGAATTCAGCACAGCCATTTTCCATCTTATGCAGATTGTAATCCCATTTGCTTTTCTTGCCTTGCGCATTTTTGTTAGAATTTCTCTAACTGTTATAAAGTCTGTGATGTCTCTCTCCAGACGGAAGGTTGTAGTGTTAGAAGAGGAGGAGGCATGTTTGTCTCCTACTGAAACACTGTCCTAAATTTCCACCAGTGCATGTGACATTGTAATGTTAACTTGAGTTCTTCTAACTCGCATTATCTTCTTGTGTGGATTATACTGATCTAAACCAAAGCCTGCATTGGCCATAACTGGGGAATATTTAAGTTAGCTGGTCATGCTTGAGACCCTTTCTCCAAAACCTTTAATTGGAAAAATCAGGTAAATAGGAGGTACAAAGAAAGGCATGTTCTCCTTCCTTTAGAATTACCCTTTTGGAAAAAATGCTGCTTGACATGTTAACTGCAGTAATGATCAATTAAGAAGTGCACAAACAGATGCCCAGCAAAATGCTCTTTCTTCTGACATGACAAGTCATGATGGCAGCCAATCACAGGTATAGAAGCTGGTTGTGGTACTAAAAGATAGGGAGTGAGCCTTGGAAGACATGGAGACCTCTGGATTTCTGGATGGTGCATCGTGGTAAAACATTTGTGTGTACGGGTTGCTGGTCTCCGCCCCCCCCCTTTTATTTTTAAAAAATGGTTACAGTGTCTCTTCTGCGTAGTTGCAAACTTGTGATAGCATTTTGGAAACTACTTGTGTTTCACTCTGAGCGTGACTTTAGATGGGAGTTGCAACTGTGACCCATATGCCGTCTTCCAGGCTACCTGAACACAAGTTCTTCAGTCAGTTCTTCATCTGTTCTTTTAAAAAAGGATGTATTTAACAAATGAGGATTCATGTGGCTGTGTATCCAAGGTTTGAACTAGCTTTGATATCTCCCAGGGAAGAAATTCAAAGAGCTGTGGGACTAGAGGTAAATCTGTTTTCAGTTCTGAAGCAGCTGCTCATCTGAAGTAAAAGGTTTGGATTTCTCAGGCTTTTTGTGTCTGTTTTCATGCCTATTGAAAGGAACATCCTTCTGTTATTCTGAAGGCATGATGTCATATTCAGAGAGTGTGAGACTTTCCTGCCACATGTAAGAGTTCCTCATCAGGTAAGGGAGTTGAGTTTGTCGCTAAGTAGATGCTAATTAAGGGATCCCACAGATTTCTGAGTCTCAGCAAGACGGCAAAAGAAGTTAATCCTGTAGATGTTCAGTCCATGGTATGTTGAATTTTTTTACATTTATGTGCAGTTTGATAAGCTTTATGCTTATCAATCGTTACCCTGCAGAGAGCTGTACAGAAGGAGTGGGCAAAATCATCTAGTCTTGGGCTGCCCTGGAAGCCCTTACATTTGTTTTTGGCAGAGCCATTAGATTGTATCTTGAACTGTCTTAGTGCTTGATAACTTTAATGCCATATTTAAAGGCATTGGAGGGATTTTGTCATTCCTCTTAAAAAAAAAATTTAAAGTATGCCTGGAGTAATCGTTTGTGAAAACAAATTCAGATGTCTCATTTCAGTTGAGATCAGTCTTGAAAGCACTTGTGCTTTTGGTTTGAAGCACCTTGGTACCAATATGTAATTGTTAGTATTACGTACTTCTTGTGAAGACAGTATGTTCAGATACTGAAGGGGTTTTATACCTGGTTGAGGTTAAATGACTTGCAGTAGGATTCTGCATTGTGTTGTGTATTGCAGTTTTCTGATACTTAATAAGAGAACTTTTGGTTCTGTATGGTTTTGTTTCTAATGTGCAGCAGGCACATAAGCAGTGAATATGTGTATTTGTAATAAATTTCAATCAGTCAAAAAACAAAGCTTCTATCCATTTATTTCTGCTCTGCAGGAGAAACTTAAATCTACAATTAAAATTATGTTGGACATATTTTTACTTTTTTTCCTTCAAAATCATAAAGGTCCCTTCAAACCTCGACCATTCTGTGATTTCATGTGAAAACACCTAAAAGCTTTTAATGTGATGTAAAGAAATGCTGATTCTACTTCCGTTGGTACTTCAAGAAAAAGAGACCTAAAACTGAATCTGACCAAGGGGTTTCATTCCAGTGTTTACAGGGGTGCTTCGAAGAGCAGTGAATGGCGATGTATAAATACTACAAGGAACAGTGTTGGCTAACTAATGCATTTTTCCTTTGTCACCAGGAATTTTAGACTTGCTCAGTTTGATTTTTTTCAGTGTGAGCATACTTGACAGTAGTGTGCAAAGCTTAAATTCACTGTAGGAACTTGGTTTGCAGCCTTCAGCTTGGTAACCTGTGGGATTACTCAGGACAGCGTCAGGTAACTGTGACCTATTTGTTTGTTACTATTGAATGGGGCACAAAGATAAGTGTTTTTGTGGTGAGAAGAAAACACACAGATCTCTTTTAATGCTTGTAATTTGAGATTTCATTGCAGGTAACTACGTGGTGCCATTTACTTCTTTTCTTCTCCATGTGTGATGGTGTGGTGTCATGACTGGTAGTCCATGTTCCCTGCTGCAACAGAAGGAGAAGACCAGAACACCTGTTCTATCTGTGTATCATCAAAAGAAATGAAGAGCAGTAGTGATTTCTCCTCAGAGCTTTAGTGCTTTCTGTTTAAACATCCAGCATAGGGATGTTATTCAATTAATTGTTCAAAATCATTTAAAAATAGAGCATTTTGTTGCTTTGAATAAATGAAGCTCAATCAGTAACTCAATAAAGCACTTCTGCAAAGCAAAAGCTCAAAAAATGAGTGAGTGCTAATTCATAAAGGCACTGGCTAAAGAACAGAATCTGCTGTAACTGACATAGTGTTTCTGTACAATGCATTTTTTTAGAAAGATGCAAAACATGCATCTTTTTTCTCACCCTGTGTTAGGATTTTGGAACTTTTAACATACAAGACTTACTTCCTTTTTTTAAAGTAATTTGTGTTTAGCACCCAGATTCATGTGAGTGACAAAACCAAGTGAGCACTGAATTTGTTAGCCTGGGTCATCAGAAGTCATTTCAGGCTGGTGGTACACAGAAAAGGCTAGTTAGATGGCTGATCAAAGTTAGCAGTATTTCAAAATCATGGATGCAGTAATTCAAGATCATCACAGTTTGCAACTTTTTTCATTCTAGTAGTAAGTTGAAAAACACTTCTGGCAAATATATGATCTAACTTGTATTGTTTTCTCTTAAAACTGTATTAGCATCTGGAGAAATGCCAGACTGGGTTCTAGTTCTGCAAGTGCCAGTCTCCAAGTTGGCGTGTGTTCTCTTTGCAGCTTAGCATAAAGACTCCTACTTATATTACTGCTGTGTTGTGTTTGGGAGATTTATAACATTTAATTAAAATCATGCCACCATTGGGTATTTAAGGATTTTAAATCTCACATCTGGACATGCCTTGGACAAAAGTGGCCAAATAGGCAATCGTTGTGCCACTAGTAAATTCACCGGTTTGTTACTGACTTGGCACTGAGCTTTGTGTTGAATTACTATGGCATTAACTGATA
This sequence comes from Cariama cristata, assembly GCF_000690535.1. Lineage (NCBI taxonomy): Eukaryota > Metazoa > Chordata > Aves > Cariamiformes > Cariamidae > Cariama > Cariama cristata. Next base: position 14,770 of record NW_009600691.1, read on the forward strand.
CGGGTGTTTGGAACTAAAGTGGTATCAACCCAGCAGTGACCTCTCATTTGTAATTCTCCAAGTGTCTCTCAGAGTTCTTGCTACTGAACGTAAATATAAAAAGAAATGTAAAAAAGTGATGGGTTACATACATTCCATCCATGAAAGCACTTTCAGGTCTTTCTGATACAGGACATACAACAATAATTAAAAGAACTTGATGATACTACAAATGAATGGAATACTGAGAATCTTCCCACAGGGTCCCTAAAGAGAAAAAACATTTCAGAGCTCTTTTAGTGAAAGAATTTCAATTACATGTGGCTTCATTAACAGAAAATAGCACAGGCCATTATCTTCCAGGGAGCGTAATAATCATATCCTTACCCTTTCACTGTGTATGTTTAACTTTACGCAAGGATTTGAAAATGATGGCACTAATGAACAGTGAGCTAAAATTCAGATTCCTTAATTTATGACAGAATATGAAACATAACCCAGATTTCTTAGTTGCCCGGCACATAACATGATTTTATTAAGGTCCAAGAACCAAACACAGAAGTATACTTCGTGGTCTTTGCTAAGGTGTCCTCTGCCCTCTGGATCACCCATGTAAAACGCTACTTGAAGCGGTTTCTCTGGGATCAGCCCCTGCAGAAGGCAGCGTGTCCGCGGCGTCACCCCGGCCCGAAGCCTGCGAGTCCCCG
>NW_009600692.1:0-33397 GCF_000690535.1 Cariama cristata
GGCACCCGGCGGCCGGGCACGGCCTCCTTGCCGCGGTCCCGCAAAATGCTCCAGTCCTCATGAGATGAGGGGTGCGGATGCTCGTTAGATGAGGCTGAGGCTGAGGAAGAGGCTGACGTTAGAAGTCGATGTGGAATGATTTAATTTAATGAAGGAAAGGGAAGTGATTTGAGGTATTTGCTGAGGAAAGGGATGCTGAGGTGAGAACAGAGGGAAGTGAGTGTTCTGACGAAGGAGGAGCACTGTGGTGACTCTGGCACTCAGGCTACGGCTCTCTTCCACAAACCCAGCTCAAGGATGTGTGAACCGTCGTGCTGCTGCATCCCTGTCTGCTGCTGGTTGAGGCCACGCACACCAGACACGTATGTGTCCAGTAGCACTTAGCTGTGTTTGCAAAGACAGGCCTGAGCTACCGAGACCTAACTATAGAAATGCTGAAGATTACTAGGCAGAGATGACCGAATTTCTCTGCGCAGAGCCACCCGAGGCCTCATCAGGCTGCTGTTCAGCCATGCAACTCACTCTGCTCCAGGACTGGAACAGGAAACACCAGATGCCCAGACACACAAACCAGGTTTAGAAGTGGTTTGACGACATTCAGGCCTTTCTGCTAGTGTGCCCCCAGGTAGTCTGTGCAGAGTCAGGCACATTTACCCAAAGAATCCATCTGTGGATGGTGGAGAGTGTGAAGGTGCACGTGGTTGTCCAGAGGACCACAAGCATCTAAAAACTCTTCATGCAGATCTTTTGTGCGTCATTTCTTGTTGTGTCACCCCACAGGAACATGAAATCCCTCCAGATTCCCTTGCCTGAAATCATTTTAGCACCTGTATGAATCATGAGGAGGATTATACCTACCTGCCACAGATCCACATAGCTCTGCCATTTGAGCAAATGGAGTAACTTGATAGCTGGTCTTAAATTTGCCGTACAAACAAGCAACTGAATTGGGAGGTGACTAACATTTTCCCGGCAGGTTTCACAGGTGATCTTAAATGAAATGTTGTTTACAGGTTGTGGACGTTAATGTGCTCTAGTGTACAAAAACACTAACCTACATTATCCTTTGTCATCGCTCCAGTTCTCATCTCCTAGCTTGCTTCTGTCCTAGTCTCTCTCAGTAGCTCCTTCCCATCCTAGAAATATTACATTTTTCTTTTCATGAGCTTCGAGAAGCCACGCACTGCATGAATCTGGCAGTGAGAGCACCAGGAGTACACAAGAGAGAGTGTCCACACTCTGCATCTGCAGAAGCCAGTCTAGGGAAGTTCTTACTCAGCCCTTGATGAAGTTTCTGAGTTTTTCTCTGCTCCGGGAACACCATCATTTCCTTGGATATGCTGAAAGTTTGCAGGGACAGGACATGTTCAGAGGAGATTCACACTCCAGCAGATTTCTACTGTATTATCTTTCTAGTTTCATTGACTAAGCCCATGGTCATTTTCATGGAAATGGCAGCAGAACTATCTAGGACCATCTATACCACATGAAAAATCTCTGCTTCCCAGTATGTAGGGTTGACAAATTCTCAGACAAGCTTGTTATAATTTTAATGTGGGAAAACCAGCATGTCTTACATGATTTTCCTGAAAGCTTAATAAGAAATCTTGCTGAAACAACCAGACAAAAATCCAAGGTGTGGAAATTTCAGCCAAACCACAGAAATTTGTCAAAATAACAAACACCTGAAAATAGGGTATTGTGAGGAGTTTAGCAGCCTTATCTGTAAGCTCTCCAAATATCATACTGTATAAATACGGCATTATATCAAGTGATGGCTTAGTTCCTTCCACCAGAATGCCTTTTCATACATAAATTAAATCTCTGAAAAGCAGATATGGCTAAATAACATTGTTTTCCTTCTTTAAAGACTCTCACGTTTTTGTTAGATGATGGGAAAAGGCAGAGAAAAGGAAGGATATGCCCTTTCTTCAGTCACCTTATTAATATACTTTCTTTGCTAACAACCTAGTTGCTAAGCAAGTTATTCCAGAGGTTGGTTCTCAGAGACGTGATCTAAATATATTTGTTTCTGGCTCTATAAAGGTCTTGACTAACCAGAGTGAGGAATGTGAGCACTCTCACTGGTATCTAGCAAAGCACCTTTAAGTATCATTAAGTATTTTAAACATGTGCTCAAATATATTGCTGATTAGGGATGCAGCTACTCCGATGTGTAAGTACTTTGCTCACCTGGCACTGGAGATATTGTTAACATTTCAGTTAATGTAATATTAATTCTCTGACTTTTCTGTGGCGTCACTTCAAACGATTATAGTTTAGCAATTTTTACTACAAAGAGTTTAAGTGAGTTAGAGCTGTGTTTAAATCCTAGGTCATCTTCAGATGCCTTTTGACAAATGTAGCAGAAATGTAGCAGAGGGGGTTTCAGCAGTGACCGACGGCAGCTCCCTTCCAAGCTCTGCTGGCTCCTACCACCCTTGCAAGGGATGTGGTGGCACAGATCATCTGCCCACGCTCCGTCCAACTAGCTTAAACCCATCCTTGGCAGAAATGTTGACAGCTTTCCTGGGCTATGAACTGAAGCACCCTTTTCTCCTTTTTTTATGGGGACATCCCTCCAGAAAAGGCAAGCGGCAATGTGACCGTGTTTACCTGGTGTGGGAACACATTAGTGCTCCACGTGCTCATGCGCTAGGGAGGAAAGATCTAAAATGGTCGGCAGTTGTCAGGAAGAAGCCTACCTCTGAGACACAAGGGGTGAGGGCTTTAGTGCTTGGAGTCTGCACAGGAGCAGTTGTGCCCTGGCTCAAACTTTCTCCTGTAGGCACATCTAAAAGCTTCCTAACTGAATTACGCTGTTGGAACATTGTACCAAAGTTTGACTTAATGTAATTTAAATATTACAGATTTGCCAATTACATAGTTTGAGGTTGGCTGATTCAATATTAAGGTTCACAATGTCCCTGGTTTTCTGCATTTAAAACACATTATTTGTAATTTGGTGAAATTTAAAAGGACTAAATAGCTGGTACATAGCACCAATAAATCCTGTTGTGGGACTTAAAATTGAAAAGTGTAATTCTTTTCTTTTTCTTAAATGCATTTTGGAAATGAAAATAAAACCTAGACAAAACAGCATTATTGATATAATTTATTCTTATTATTTAACAGTAACAGTCTGGGAAAACATTTCAGTTTATAAACGCAATGTGTTTCCTAAGTCAAAACTCTACCTTAACTGAATACATAAACTTGTGAGAAAGGCTTAGTAAGAACACATAGATGTCTTACAGTAATTTCCTAGTTATTTTGAAAATCCAGTCTTTGATGAGTTAATGCCTTCTGAGCACTTCTCCAATGTCATGCAGCTGTGTCAGCTTAAACCTTTCTTTATAATACTTTTTTTTCCATAAAGCCTTTAAACTGTAAACACCTTCCCGAACCCACAATGGCAATGAAAACTGGAGAAGGAAGCATACTAAGAAAGCCAGAAGGTTTATGCATTGCCGTGTGCTAACCGCATTACTGGGTACTTGGAACCCATGTCATCTTCTTCCCTGAACACGGTATGACCTATTTAGGCTTTAGTCCTTCAAAATATTGTGGCTGTGTGGGTTGTGGCACCCACACATAAGAAGATGTTGATTTCCTTTATGCTATAAGGATCTCATCTTTCATTTGTCTGTAAATGACAACACTGTGCCTTTATAGCGTTGTTTTAATAAAACAGTGATTATGCTAATGGTATTCCTTTCCCAACAGGTTACCTCACCTAGCCTCGGATATTAAGCACAATGTAAACTAAACAAGAAATATGCTTGTAAAAAGTAAACTTTCCTAAGGATGATCAAGGAAATTTCGTTCCTTGTGGACTTTTAGCAGCTGCCTTTGCTCCTGGTAAATCTGCAACCTGTCTTCTTGGGTGACAGTAACAGTAGCAGCGACTGTGACTGTTTTTCCTGACAGAGCCCCTCTTATCTCATTGCTTGTGCAGCTGGGGCAGTACTTACTTTGGACAATGTCAGAAAGGCTGGGGGAAAGGAAATCTGTGCTACAGGGCTTGAGTCATTTCCCTTGGACTGATACAAACCAAGCACTCTCTTAGAGTGGACAGGCGAGGTACAGGTGATGCTGACAACAAAACAGAAAATCCTGACTTAATGGGCTAGGGTGTAGCTTTGTTCTTTGCTCCCTCCAAAACACTGATGCATTAACTCTAGTTGAACTATCCCTATCAATAGGATGTGCAAAGCAAGATTGACTTCACACACATTTCAAATGCTACTTTTTAAGTTGGTAGTTCAAGATATTTATTGAAACATGAGGATGCGAGGGATACAAGAAGACAGTAGTTTTGGAAGCTCAGGCGCTAACTACTACAAGATGATTCTAAAAGTATTAATCAACCTGTTAAAGGCAGACTAACAAGCATCCACAGCGCTGTTCCAGGGTATTGGCAGTTACACTCATCCCATATCCAGCTAATGCATACTGTCTTCCCATCCTAACAATCCTGTGCTGCAGGGACTTCCCAAGTTCTGAGGAACTACTTAACAGAGTACCTTGTACAAATACCCAGATGTATCTGTAAGTACATCCTCCCAACAACCTCCTCCCAGTGGGATTTCTGGAGTGGCAGCTTCACTGTTTACTAAGCTGTGAAGGAAGAAGTTCGATAGGAAGTACAAATTTTTGGTTTTCATTCCTTCATGATTTCATATTTATCTTTAATATAATTTCTTTGAAATTCTAAGGAGTAAAGTTATTGTTAATGTGCAAGAATTAAGTAGACATATCATGATCACCGTGTCCATCATCTTTACAAATAGAACAGCAAGTTGTTTTCTGTCAAATTTTTTGTCACTGTTTGTGATAACAGTAAAATTATTTGAATCTTATGGTTTTAACACTCAGAAATAATGAATGGATCTGCTTTTCCTAAGCTTCTTCACAGGTGCTCCCAAACTATTACAAAATAGAAACATAATGTAGAATACTAAATACATTTTTGGCTAGGACGTACAGTTCTGCCCAAGATCAATGCCGAATACAAAAATGAGTCACACTTTAGATCTTAGAGTAACTGTAACCACATTAACAACTCATTTCTTGGGTTAATAAAATCTGTTGCACTCCAGGACTTGTGTCAGCATTACTGTTGTAAACTAGGATTTGCAAAATATGCTTATGGAACCAGTTATACCACGTCCTGGGAGATAGTGCTGACCACTGTTAAGACTTATATAAACCTCATTTTCTCAGTCTCCTTCCGTGTCTTTTCATCCTTGCTGTTTAGGATCAACCATTATATCACCAGTCAGTGTCTGGAAATGAAGCCTTTCCATCCAGGAATTTGTAGACAGATTATGGAGCCAACTGTGTGAGTGTGAAAGCATCTCAAATACAAATTATGGCAGAAAAATGAAATGTGAAATACTGTTAGACAAAAAATTAAAAATAGGCAAAGCCAATAATGAATGAGAAAGGAAAGGCTTTAGGATGTGTCAGTAGTAATCTCAGTGGGTCATCAACAGAAAAAAATGCTTCATTAGCAAGGAATTGATTCTAAGCACAAAAATACATTTTCTTGACTACATCTAGTTAACATTCAAATTTGTCTTCCCATCTGGCATAGCAGAGTTTCTGTAATTCACAGATATCATCAGGTATGGCTGACAGACTATTTGAGACAAGGAGAGTCAGAGAAAGGGCTAACCACTACTTTGTTATGTATTTTTACATGATTTTTGTAACAAAGTGTACTGGTTCTGTGTTTGTGCCTTCATTTTCTTTCTTGGACTTTCTGCTGTGTAGCTGGATATGTTCCATTTGAAGGGGAAAGAGGAAGCCAAAAGCCAACAAGTAAAGCTTCAAATAGAGAAGGAAGGCCAGGAGGCAAGGAGGAAGGGATAGAGGGAGGGATGGGCTTATCTGAGGCAGTGGGATGAGAGGCAGAGGAGAAAGGCCAGGGGGCTCTTTACCTCTCTGAGCAGGGTGGACAGGAGGCTGGGCGAGAGTTTACTTGCTGGATAGGGATGGAACTTACAAAGCTCAGCTCTGAGCAATTGCTAAGAATCTTATGAAGCATCCAGAATGGCAAAGCAAAGCAAAAATGTAGCATAGATGCAATAAGAAAAGAGAACCCTGTGATGGGTGGGATTTATGCGTGTCTGTGACACAGGAATCCTAACTCACCCTTCTTAGAGCACTGGCTCGTGAAGGCCTGTGGTCTTGCTTTCCGAACTGGGAATATGGTTGAGAAGTATCCACAAAGCATTCCCTCTTACAAAGGGAAAGTGGAAGGCAGTCATACCATCAGCTCCTGGACCCTAGAGAGCTTCTGTGAGACAAAGAGACACTTAGGGTTCATGGGAAACTTCTCTGGCCTTCCTTGCCAACAGCAGCCTAATTATCATGGTTGGCTTTGTCCACAGAGGACCCAAACTGCCCTTGAATGATTGGATTGCCCATGTTTCCTATGGAGACACTCAGGTATGTTGGTGTGATGCCCCTGTCCCACAACAGAACACAGTTCAGATCCTCACAGTAGCAGAGGACAATGACTTAGCAATGGCTAAGTGTTCATTATCAGTTTTAACTGTCTTGCAGGGCTGCCTCAGGGCCTTAATTTTAGTCCCGCTCTACTCTAAGTTGCATTTGTACTTGTGCTGGGCCATCTGGCCACAAATGACCATGGTGAGTCACCCCGTGCCACCAGTGCCACCCCATGCACTGATGATCCTTTACTCAAACTTTCAGGCAGTTTAAGGATCATCTGAGAGGTTCAGTTGAGATCATGATATGTCAGAAGTAAACATTCTCCTGGAACATTGTTTCTAATGGTTGTGTTAGGGATAAGGTTGGGATGAGGTTCTGTGTCTGGTCCAACTTTGCAGTGGTATCATGCTGTAGGACCAATGACTTTCCTGGTGAAAAGTGAAGATAAGCAAAACAATCCCAGCATAGTAGTAGAGGCCATAGGTCTACTGAGCATCTAGATGAAGGGGCTGATCATGACTGGTAGCTGGTACAGACCTAAAGATACCGAGAGCATTTAAGGGACTAGGCCAACTGAGCAGTCCAAGTCTCTAAAAAGGGGAGCAGGGACAGGCAGGGATGGCAGCACTGTTTACAGAGGTCAGAGAGAGAAGGGAAATTCCATACCAAAGTACTGTAATGCAGCTCCTGGGACCTTTTCAAAATGTCGGCAGAGCCAAATGGATAGACAAGACCAAAATCAATTTAACTCACCCGACTCAGTTTCTGCTGTAAATGCAGTTGGAGTAATGTAGCTAGGATTTTTCAGTCTGGCCCTTGGATTCGTAAATCCTATTTTACTGTCTCTTCTTTGTGCATCAAATGTCATAACAGCTAGCATAGAGTAAGAACTGAAAAGAAGTATCTAGAAACTTCATTCTTCACCACTCAAGACGAGTTATTTGCTCCTGTGCAAAGGGACTGAAAATCAATCCAGATCAGTAATAACAGACAAAGGTAGTGGTTTGTTTCTATTTTCCTCTTTGCACTTGCGTTATACTAACATGTGCCTCATATTTTGCACCAAATTAATTCAACTTCCTTTGCAAAACTCGGGTGAAGGTGTTTAAGGAAGTGTTGTGGAGTAATATTTTTAGTAGAAGACAAAGAACAAATTCTGTTATCATATTAAAAATTTTAATGTGTTTGTTGATCTACACTGATATAACTAGCATCAGGACTTAATCCAATGGACTGACATTTCCATAATTCCATAATTCATGTTTCCCTCATTCTATTCTCCTCTCTGTGCCTGTTTTGGCAAGATACACATGTTTCTGCATCTATGCCAATTGCATTGTGTCTTTTCTTCAGCCACTAGCAAATACAAGTTTCTACACTCCTGGGAGTAAAGAGAATAATTCAGCTAAGCTTTTGTTTGAGGTCTACGTGAACTGTGTAAGTGAAACTGTTGAATGCCAGGAAAGAATTCTCAAATTTCTACCAATTTGGCAGAGTCTAAAGCTACTTTATATTCAGGAGCTCTAGTTGTGTCAGTTCAAGTGCTGGTTTTAACCTGTTTCTGAATTTGAAAGCAATAAAAAGGGAAGAAAATCAAACCTGCATTACTGGAGCTCTCTACTTTCATACTAATTCCGTGGTAAAGCAACATGGTTTCTTCTGGATTATGGGCTATTGTGGGAGAACAGCAGCAGCATAATACATGTTGAATGAATAAAGAAAGAAGCTGTTTTCACTTGTGAACACGCACAGAAATAATTTCTTTTTATATTGTATAAAATTATATAAACAAAAACCTTGGAAAAAAACCCCGCAAACCCGCTGATTTTCGCCTACAGTTAAGTCACCTTATACCACATTGTCAGTATAAAGGGATTCATGAGAATATGCAACATACACTCATTTTAAAGCCTTTATGCTAACAAAGTAGATGGCATGCTATGCAACGGTCTTAGTAGAAGTGAAAATCAGTGTCACTTGAATCAAAACTTAACTTTGGTATGTGCAACCAAAGTAGTCAGTCAATGGGGGAAGAAAGATGTCATGTAGACCTATCCCTACTGAGTTTTAAACTGCTGGTTTAGATATATGGAAGAAAATTATAAACAATTTATACTAAATTGCACTGGACTGGCTAAGCAAAGCTTGAACTTGTCTGTCATGTGAAGAAGGAAATCGTTATTTCATCTGACCTCAAAGACATCCCAAATACGCAGCAGAAGTGGAAGGTGCTATTACTTTTCTAAGAATCTGACAAGCAGTCTGAGAGCAGTGTCGAGATACATTTATTTATTGTACTACTCAGGTCAAAAAGCAGTCACCTGGGTTTGCTCAAGCAAATCTCCAACAGGTTTTTGAGAGGATGGAAATATATCTAAGAATTCGGTATCACTGACTGTTCAAGTATGTGGGATAAATGCCATTTGAATTTGAAGAGAAACAGTTCAAAGAACTGAGCAGACATAAATCAGGATATCCTGAGCTAATAAGAAAAGATCATTAAGTTACCACTGGAGAGGTTCATAAGATGATGATCAATGTGGTAAATAAGAACCAGTAGTACCTCCTCTTAGAGAGCAGCCTTCCAGCTGCCTCAAAAGCATCCAGAATAAAAACCCTCAATTATTAATACCTATGACAGTGGACTTCGAGGACACAATGCGCTTGAGACAGTAGGAAAGAATTCTCCGTTGATCAAAGTGGATAAACACAAGTAATCAAATGCATTTGAGAAGTTACTACTTCTTGGTTCTGAATGACTGACCTCCCACCTGAGACAGGGTGACTGACCATCCCCAGGGTAACTTCTCATTGTTTTGCAATGTAATTCGTATGCTTAAACCACCGGTCGAAGGTTCTCTGATGTATGAAAAAGGCAAATTTTGATTCACTGCAGGATCTGCCAAGGAGGATATAGAGACTGTGAGTGTGGATCATTTGCTTCTGTCACGAGATGCACTTTACTTGAAGGGTGTTGAGTCAGAGAAGCAGTGCTGATGTGGCTGGGAGAAAGAGCTGAGAAAAAACTTTTCAGCAAATGTTGGTCACAAAAGTGCTTGGAGACATTAGAGAAATTATCTCCCATTGCTTGCATCCTGACGTGGTCAGGGCAACCTGACTTGCTCTGGGCAACCTGACTTGCTCTATATAAATAAACAGGAGTACATCAGAGATATCTGGACCTGTCATTAAAATGTCCTCCTAAATCAAAAGACGTGAATGGTGCTAGTCACTTTGGTCAAAAAGGAGTAACACATGGTCAGTTCTGGAAGGATTAATTTACTGTTTTTCCCAGGTATATAATTAAAAGTAAGTCAGACTTTATAAATTTATGAGTGGAGATAAACGAAAAACTTTGCCTTTTGTGTGAGGAGTATCATATGAACTCTCCTGAGTCCAAATTCTGTCCAGATCCAAGTTCAGCTATGGGCGGCTGGCAGCTATACTTCTGAAGGCATCAGCCCTATTGCAGCTTAACTTCAAAATGTCAAGGTTAGTTCCTTCTAGAGCAGGCTAGCTGTATCCACACTGCATAGCCGTGGAGCTTGCTTGGTCTGTATCCAGCAGGCTTTCCACCAGCTCACCCCTTGACTTTTTCTGGTGTGCCATGTACGGCACTTTCCTGTCTCATGTATGGCAAGTGACTGCTCCGTCAGCCTCCTCAGAAATTGTCTGTGCATTCCCCATGCTGACATACCCTTACTGCAAGAACATGCTGCCCACCACTGCTGCCATTGCACTTACCATTACAACTGCTTTTTGGTGCTTCTGCTACTGCTTTATTTACTGCTCATGTTCGTGTCAAAGAAACTTTGATGTTATCTGTGGTCTGTCCAAAACCTGACTCCTACTCCTGAACAAAGTCTTCCCAAAAGGGCTGGAGACATCAATCCTGAGGAGTAGAGCAGCCATCCATCCTAGGGAAGCTAGCATATGGGCTTGAGAGACATGAACTGCCAGGAGTCACTGGGACTATATTCTTGCCAGTTTCTCTGTAGTTCAGAAAGATTTGTGACCCGGTGTTCCTGGTGGGACCAAGGTGTGCCAGGACCACCTGGGATGACCAGGGTTGGATACCAGATTCTTGTAGCGGGGGGGAGGGGGGCATCTCCAAAGGTTGATGGAAGCAGCTGGCAGAAGCCCATGGCAGAGAACACTGCTCTGAAACCATGTCCCTAAAACCACCAGTTTATATCTATGGAAGTATAATCATGGTGGAAGTTTTTTAAGCCATTATCCAGATTGTTCCTCCTTAAGCACACTGGCTGTGTTTATAAATTGATGACTTCCCAGTGATATTGTCACTACTAGTAGATATGGAGTATTGTGTTTGCGGCTGTACGTGTCTGAATGTGTGTCTTCTGGTGGGTTGTTCTTGTTGTAATGTGACAGGGTTGGGTCTAAAGCAAGGATGTATGTGTGCCTGGGTTGTGTTAATAAAACATTCATTAGACTCTCAGAAAGCTACAGCTTTATGGTGATTGAAGGAAAACAGGGGGTTGTAACATAAGTCCCTACCCGTACAAGCGCAGGGTGATAGTAGAGGCCTTCAAAGTGCAAGTGCAGACTGATACTAAAGGTGCCAGGACTGTAAGCACAAGTCACACATGGTCAGTTATTAGCCACTGGAGGAGAACAGCCCTGTGGATTGGGTTAAACCTGTTTCAGGGATAACAGAACAAACAATGAGCCTCCGACGTAAGTAAAATATGCTATATATAGCAAATTCAGACAAAACATGGAATTGCAAACCAGTAAGGAAAGAGCAAGTAAGCAGACTGTGTTAGAAAACATAAAAATTACTCCAGACTGACCCACAGTGAAGGAGGAGGAGGAAGCCCTCCAGCATCAGTCATACTCCTCCAGGAGAAGCTGAGGTGGAAAACTATGAACATTAACATCATATCCCTCCCAGGCTCCCCCCCTTCCTTCTTGGAGAAGGCCAATGCCATTGACCCCAAGATGCAGAGAGGCTGGGCAGGATGAGGACAGCCCCAGACAGCGGGGTGGGTGCTGAGCAGTGGGTGTCCTTCCTGGGAATGGGCTGTAATAACTGGACAATTTGCATTGTCAGTGTATCACTGTATATCTGGACTGATAGTAATGACTTTATTGGACTGTTAACATTTTTATTAGACTCATAATAAATCCTTGGAACTGCATACAAGATGTGTTTCTTTAGCCCCTGTAAATTGTACTGACTGTCCTGGAGGACTGGCAGTTACAAGTCAGTACAGCCACTGACACAGAGAGCTCTTCTGAGAGCCCAGTGGCATTTTTGTGGACAGCCCTTTGTAGGCACCAGCCTACAGTAATTACACAAGATAACTGATTTTACTCAGACTGTGATTTCTGAGGCAGTGAGGCAGTACTTGTAACTTGAGCACAGGCGACTGTGTAGCTGAGCGGAGAGCATCCATGTACATAGGTAGATGGAAACGTGTGATGAATGGAAGTGGCAAGAGTGGTGTGTTGCAATGAAACGTGTGTGGAAAAATGCAAGATCCCAGGAGGGCTGAGCTATGGAAGAAACAAGGAATGTGTGCAGGGTGGTTCCACCTGGAGAAGGAGGATGGAGACTTAAAAGCTGAGGGCTTGGGCTGTGGATGGGCTGCCCAGGTGGCATTCCCCAGCAAGCTGGAAAGGAGGAGCTGATAGGAACTGGCTTTCACGATGCGTGAAAACACTTTTCCCAGGGTAATTGAAGGCTCACTCTGCAGCTCACAGGAGTTGTTTATAACATGGTGCAGATAGTCTGTGAGACATGCACTGGGCCATAATGCAAGGGCATCCTGGGTGTGCCAGGCTGGGGTGCCGGTGGGGTGGTAGAGGTCTCTGTAGGGCAGCGGGAGAGAGACGCAGCTCATTCCGCCTGCAAGGAGCAGCTCCTGGGCCAGCCCTGCTCCTGGCCAAGCCTGGTTTTATCACAGAGGGTACGGGTTGTTTTGTTCCCGTGTTCACTGGGAGTGAACACACCCATGTGCATATGTGCAGTGCAGATGGTCTGGGAGTAGGATCCAGGATCAAGTATTGGAGCTAAGTGATTTGGCAGCATAGATGCAACTCGTGATACAAATGCATTTGTAACGTGAAACACTGGTGAGAGCTTATTAGAGGGAATTGAAAAATGCCTATGGAGTACAGGCTTAAGAAGCTGCTTTCTTACCAGGGATGTAATTAATTAATGCTTTGTAACAAAACCCAGCATCCAGACAGATAAGCAGCAATGACAGCAATGTCCTGCTGGAAAATGTGGTCCAGTATATATTCTGGAAGTGAATTATGTTATTAACTGTTCTTCTAAATTGGCAGAAGATTGCCATGATATCAACCACAGACAAGGCACAAGAAATCCTTATTTGCTAGGTGTGAAATCCCAGCCAGAGCAGTAAAGTACTGCATTCCAGAGTGGGTGTAAAATACTTGCCCCAGCAATGATTTTAAATATGTTCATTCATCTGAAAGACGGTTTTGAATCGGAAACATGAATAATGAATATAATTTGAATAGAGCACTATACCTGTTCATTAATATTGAACTCCCTACATCCCAGCAGTTCCCAGAGGTTATGATACTACTTGTGTGGGGTTGTGGCTGGACAGTGAATTGGTGAGAAATAACTTTGCTCCTGTGCTTGGCAGTTTTGATCACAAGCTTTAGCTTCCATGGGTCCATGTCTGAATCGGTAAAATTATGCTGTCTGTAATATAAAACTGTGTATAATAACGTGCTGCAAAAATTATGTCATATTAGTACTCTGAATGAAGTGGATAAAAATGTTTGGGGAGGAGAGAACGAATTTGTGGATAAGGTAGATGCCACAGAACTGCAGAAGGGCTGGCTGAGGGACATGGGCAAGACTCAGCACCTGATGTTTTAGGATCAAATCAGCCCTTCAGCCATTGAGTCAGGCAAACTGAACAGTAAGCTGGTTACTAAGTGTGACCTGGAAAGTTCTATCTGCCTTGCATGAACAAGACAAATACTTTTATTTCCTGGTAAAAGCAGATACAAATGACCATAAATATTTTCATGCCTTCTGGATTTGACAGCTCTTCATAGTTCATGAAGAATAGGCTGCTGATTAGCTATGGTGCCTTTTCTTAAGCTGCTTTTTGACTGTGAGCAAATTGTTCTTTCTATCCATGCAGTAATGCCCCAGACATATTCCCCTGTATCCAAACACGTGGGTGTTTTGCAGAGGTTAATGGAAATTAAATTAAAGCTGAATAATACTGATGATAATACAAGAGTGTGCAAGCAAGGCTAATTAATACAACCGGCAGCACAACTCAGTCCTGACCTGTGACACCACTCTCTTTCTTTCCTCAGCAGGCATCCACAGCAATCTAAAACTGCTTGTTTCAAACAGCCTACCAAGGACAGATTTACAGAGGCATCCCACTTCTCTCAGTCAGGACTTAAATGGTGTTCCATCCTCCAGAAAGAAAAGAAAGGCTGTTACATTCTCCCTTCTGTCTTCTTGCTTATGAACATCCTAGTTCTACCATTAAGATTAGAGTATTTCCTACATTTTAGTGTTTGCTGAGTTTTTCTGTGCAAGGAGCTATTGCAAATAAACTTGGATTTTATCTTGTTAAAGTGGCGTATGTCAACAAATGTCTTTTCTGGTGAATCAACTCACTTATTAACCTATATTAATGATCCAACTTTGCCATTAGTTTACTCATGGGCAGGAGAATGGCTTTTAATTCTGGATAATATGCAGAGGCTACTTGAAAAAAAAACTGAAAATCATACTGGAGGACTTGAAAACCCCAGGATAATAACAGGACAAACAAGTGGTCTTGCATCCTTGCATCTTAGATCACTACATCTTATTTCTTTCTGGTACCTGTTCCACATCCTTCACTGAGAAAATCTGGAAAGGAGGCACTTGGGAAGGCACTAGTGCAATGGGGGATGCTTGGCATGAGGATACTGAAGGTTTAATTTTGAAACATCACAGTGTATCAAGTTCTTCAAAATATGAGGCAAAATTTGCCTCACTGTGGAATGAAAATGTACTATGGACACACTGTGTATACAGTATTGTAGATCACATAACACTTCCTAAGCTCTAATTTCAGAAACGCCGCCTTGGCACATTCGAGCATCCTCTTCATGAGGTCCCCATGGGCTCTTACCCACCTGACTGCTGGAATACGGCTTCCTCAAGTCCCCAAATCCTTTTGCTTTTTGGCACATCTGAAAGCCGTTCCTTTGTACTATTCTTCCTTTTCCACAGGAAATAAACCGGTTGCTGTGTCAGCATCTTGGCCAGGAATCAAAGAGAACAAGCCACTTGTCAGACAACACCCGAGGCATAGGCAATTAGGATGGGGATGGTATTTCAGCAAGAGTAACCCTTTCTGGCACTAAGGAAAAATATCTTTAAAATTTAGTGTAATTTTTTTTTTAAAAAAAAAAAAAGGTGCTATCTATAAAAGTTATGTGTTTATTTTTATGGCACAGCTTAAACAACACAGCAGCTACTTTCTCCACCCTGTGCTTTCCAGTTCAGGCAGAAGCAAGGCTATTTTGTTAGGTGTGTATTCTAGTTGCCTCATATATGTACAACGCCTGCACCAAATAAACAGGGAGAATAAACCATGTCCCCTTTACTCTCCCCCCCTTGCTGATTCTGCTGCTGGGTGTGAATCAGGCTGCTGGCTGCTAATCCGTTGCTGCTGGAGTCCTGGAGACCACGGACCTTTTCAAAAGGCAGTTAACAGCTTTGCTGCTAGCATGGGCCATGCAATTTCTCTAGCAGCAGCTTTGTGCTGGTTTATTCAGCATTGTATTTGGCTGCCATTCTTTCCGCACTACTGGATTTTTTTTTTTAATCTTTGCACAGGTACTGACTAGAGTTTGTAATTATTTAATTGATTTTGGTTTTTTTTTCAAGTGTCACAGAAAACTCTAAACACCATAGATGTATTGCCTTTAGTGGGGACACAAATGCACAGCCCTCACTAAAGTCATGTCTATATTGGTACGTCACTGGGGTACGTACAAAAAAGAGCTTTTTATAGCTGCTGTATATAGCAGCGAGGCCCCCAAGCAGGATGCTCTTCTTGCTGTCTCTTGTGATGCTTTTCAATCCTCCTCTCTTGTTTGGCTACCTTTATAGCAGTCACTCATTGCACACTTATTTTACCACATTACAGAAGGGTCTCAAACACATCAGCAATGATTAACATCTTGTGCAAGAAGAAGAGGGTATGGCTGCATCAAACATATCAGAAATGTCTAATATTCTCTGCAGGAAGAAGAGGATATAGCTATATCTCGAAGCCTGAGATGAGCTGGACTCTATACATTGTCCTGCTTGTTTTTTGACAGTAGCATTTTTGATAATGCCTTTCTGATGAATATAGCATGTCCTGTAGCCATTCCTCTGGATGTTACCTGAACACTGAACAGTTTCCCATGATTCAGAAGTAAGTATCATCTTTTATGCATGTTTGAATACACACCTTCTTAATCTATTGCTGTGCCATATAGATTTTCTCCAAGATTTCAAAACATTCCTCACCAGCAGAACACTCCTACATGATTAACATACAGAATCATCCTTCACCTTAGCCAGCTTTTTTTTTTTTTTTTTTTTTTGCTGTTGATCACACTCCATTCCCATGTCTTGTCTCAGAGAACACTCTCTGTCCCTTGGGACAAAGACTGTCTCCTCCTGTGTTCTTGCACAGTAATTTCGGTAATGAATCTTCTGGGTGCAACTGGTAAAAATGACAAGAGAGGAAGGAGAAATAGCCATCATTATCACGCAAGGAGAAGTGGGGCTTTCATTACATGGGCATGTCGTGCCTGATAGGAGCATGTCATCCCTTTTCCCCACAGTCATTATATTTGGATCAGCCCTGAGTAGTACAAGACTAATACTGTATGTCAAATGCCTTTTTTTATTCACATGTTACCTCAGGGAAGACCTCCTTGGAGAACAAGACGTTCTAGAAAATTGAGTAGAACTGGGGTTTCTGTGGGTTGTGACAGAACAGCACACGAAGTGAAGAATCAGTTGTCCTTACACCACACAACAGGTATCTGTCTACTGTGATCTTAATAAACTTTCCTAGACAATCTGTCAAATACTTACCGGTCCTCACAGGTTTTTAGTTTCTAGCACTAATTTTTCCAGCTTCCCCTTAAGTCCATTTCTCCTTGTCTTCTTCCCAGTCAATGTAGAGGAAGGCCCCAAGCGCGCTCCGTCAGTGCCCTCGCACTGAGCAGGCGGGCTTCCTCACGCCCTCCCGGGGGACTGGGCCGCCCCGGCTGCCCATTGCTTTTGCTGGTCTCTTCCCAACTTTCTCAAAGCGAGGTGCCAGAAATAGCTGAGTGTTTCAGCAGGGACCTTCCTGAGACTGTGTAGTGGGGAAGGATTACTTCAGCCTGTACTAAGTTAAGTTTGCTATTTATAGAGGCAACTCTGAGTTGGCTCTATAACTCTCAGTTCTTGGTCTCCTCTCTCCCCCCAATAATATGACGTCTTACTAGAGAAAATGTCTCAGATTCCCAGTGCCTTCCACTTCAGCCATGACAGCAACCACAAACTCTCCCATTTATAATTACAAAGCTACAGTTCCTCTCATTTTGACCTCATAAGCCCTCTTTGGCAAATACAGCAGTTTCTTAAAGGGAATCTATGTGTTTTAGCTTCTTTGATGTGACCACACAGTCCATGAGCCACAGCCTGAAGACATCAGACACAGAAATATTCCGATTCTGTGAAGAGAGGAGGTGGGAACCATTCGTTATACCTTTGCAGTCTTTGGTCTTAGCTCTTAAAGATAAATCAGCCACAAACACAGGAATGTAAAATGTGTGGAGCCATAAACAGACACTTAAAAATTTTCTTTATTTTGAGTTTCAAGTTCAAGGACATTCTTCAATAATGTGCAGATAAAATGAGAGTACAAAAATGCTCCCGTTAGTCTAGTTTGAATTTAGATACAGTATTTATTATTTCCAAATAAAACTAAGCCTGCTTTTTCAAATACCATTTCTGTGCACAAATTATATAGCTCATTCTTTTCATAAGGCATGTAAAACAAATTTCAGTTCAAACATTAAAACATTTTACACTTGAGTGTCAGAATTAAAACCACAAGTAAAACGTTTGCAAAAAACCATGCCTGGACTGCAGAACAGAAGTACACACTAAAGACACTACACTGTATACATGCAGAGACATGCACATATGAATATATATGTATATGAACACAGTAGGAAGATCAAAAATATCTGTTTTCTATGTGAGCTCAGTCATTTATCTGAGAAGAATGCATGTTTAACCCAGTACTCATATATTTCTTACACAAGAATTATACTTTCCTTTTTTTTCAGTACAAGATCATTTATGTCACACAGTAAAATTGCATGTCTTCCAGTCAATGTCCTACAGTAATGGCGAAATGATGAAATACATTAAGGAAGCATAAAGGACAAGATGAATGAATACCAAAAGATAAAATTGCACTGAGTCTTTGAGAAGATGAATTTGCCTGATGATGTCTATTGGTAACTGTAAGTTCTCTCTCTTCTTTATCCAATGTCTGCTCTCTTTCGCATGATTCCATTTCTCACATAGTGGAACAAAATTTATTTTACATGTATACACACTGGAAGAAAATACTATCTATACATTGAATTGGAATTACGGAAACATGACAAAGTAAGTTTGTTTCTGTTTAAAACCTGAACTCAGGTAAATAATAAAAACTCACCAGATATTGGTAGATCGTTCCAGCGGAGAGTATGTCGCTTCAGTGTAGCTATAGAAATCCTCATGTGCAGCCAAGGTACATCAAACAAATTAAGTGGCATAATATCTTTTTGGGGAAAATTACATTTCAAAAATCCTAACATATAAGAAGACAGGGATGTTCACAGGTCCTTTATCTAAAAGTCTATGTCTTCTAATATGGTTATTTTATTTCTTGTATTTGAGCCATTTATATTTGAAAGGTGCTACTCGAAGAACAGACCCTGTAAATAAGACTCTACTCCTAGGAAGGCCACCTGGAGTGAAGGTGTTCAGGTGATTCTTTGAGCTTGCTTCTTCCACTAAAACCAGCACAGGAATCTATTTTTATGACTTTAAATTGTCTTAAGCAGTATGGACCAGATTCTGTTATCCTTAATTATAGAGAGTGTTATATTATTTTATAAACAAATTGGTTGTTTCTACTGGTGGTTGCCTCCAGTAGAAGAAAAGTAGAGAAAACATAAGTATAAACCTATCTATGTACAGAGGCAGGATCCACATCTTCACAACACACTCTTAGTTTTATTAAGGTAATTGGAAGCTTATGCATCAAGAACTAAGAAGCCATGTAAGACATAATGTAATTTCTTTTCAGTTACCACCTAATGAATAAGAACAGTAATGTGTTACATGAGAAGAGTATATAAAGTTGCTTATAACTAGACATGGTTTGTACCACAGAAGTTGGATCCAGTCTTTGAATGCCCTCAAGTTAGGTTTCAGGATATCGGTTTATGGGATCTTGAAGTAGCTCAGGAAAGTTATCATGAGGAGTCAGCCAGGGCAGTTGGCCTTCATCACTCCACAGCTGCCACCCTGATGGGCGATGTGGTCAACATCAGCAAGGTCTGTAGTATTGCCCAGGTAATTATGTACCGAGGCCATCACCTGCTAACCATCCTGTCACATCTCATGTTCTGAAAGTGAGACACAAAAACTGCCTCCCTGCTGACTGCTGACATGCAGCTAGGGCTGCTTCTCACACTGATGCGCTATGCAGCATTGCAGGCTTGCTTCTGTTCTGTGACCCAAGCCATCAGATGCATCTGGTCGGCACATCATCATGAAATAATTTCTTAGCTAGTAAATGAGCTCACTACCAGAACTCCTTTGTTCTTCCATCTACTCACCCTAATGTGGTATCCACTCAAGACAACTATCTGTGGAACAGCTTCTTACACAATGAACCTTCCCTTCTGCCTTCCTTCAAAATCCTCCCTACCCTTTCACACACCAGCATCGTTAATCCCTTTCTGTAGCTTTCCTGTATCATACGGGTTTATACTGCACTCTCTCTGCCAGTAAATCCTTTGAAACAGAAGCAGGTTACAAGTCTGGCGTAGATCTGAAATGGTTCATCTTCTGCTCTACACAAATAATGCAGAATCCTGAACGCATGCTTTCAGTTAGGTAAGTGCACGGCCACCAACAATGGCTATCCATTTCCAAATTAATATTGCTGAGCTGCTACAGCCACTGTTTGTTGTTAGAGTGAGTCAAGTCCCTTCCTGTCCTATAACGTTGCCAGCAAGTTGGCAGAAAATCACAAGTAGGAAGGACATACACACACTGGCATTGTCTTACCTGTACGACACTATTTTCAATACTTTTTAGTTCTTCTACGTAAATGTGCAGCACAAGATCACTTACCAGATAACATACTGACCTGCAGAAAGCTTAGCACAAGTTCTTTGCCCCCTTTTAGGATATCTAAAAATAAATATTTCTTATATGTATGCTATTGTATGCAAAAATCTCACATTGACTCTGGATTTCAGTTTGCCTTTGTTTTGGAATAATTAATGAACAATTCCCTATTGCACAGACTTGTTGTACTCCAATGAAAGTATTAAGTACTCATACACCTAGCAGCAAGTTATTAAAATGGTCCTAATATGGAATAAATTATGATTCAGTCCCACAATTCTATTTATGCTTATTTGCCTACATGTAAAAAGGTCTTACAGTTCATGTATGGATTTTCTTCCCAACGCCATCTGTTTGTTATGATCAACTTCTGAATGGTTATCTTAAATGGCCCTCTAAGGACACTCATATATGTCTGATGGGAGAGGCAAATAAATTTACCTCTTTTATCTTCATAAATGTACAAACTCACAGTGAATATATATTATTACTCCTATATTAAGAAATAATATGTTGAATTAATTCCTGGTCTTTACTACACTGAGCATTTATATTCCTTTTAGCTGTATATTTATTGTAAACATGGAGTACTATGATACAGATGCTTACAATGCAATTAAATAACTTCTGCACAGCAGATCAACCATATCTGATTAAATAAAGTGAATTTTTGGAGCTGTCACTGGAATATGGTTTTAAGAATTATGGTTATTTTCATTTAATGTTAACGATCACTTTTTTCCAAGTCAGTCTGGGGCCTCAACAGAATTAAAGGGGCATGTATAAAACAACCAAGTAGCCAGAACCCTGCCTGCCAGCTAAGACTAGGAGCTTCAAGTAAGGTTGATCAATATGAAAGTTACTGTTTTTAAGACATAAATTCTGTCAATACAGAAAATCAATTAAAGCTAAGTAATTAAAAGATTAATATATAAAAAGGTTACTATAAGACTTAACTATATATAAGCAATATATATAGTTTAAAAGAGATTTAGTGGAAGCCACGTATGTGTCTCTTTCTGACATCTCCGAGTTTGAGTTTTATGAAAGTGAGTGCTTTAAATGAACTCCATGGGTTTGAATGTACGGACTCAAACCCCCTCATGACTAAAAATGCAGGTTCATTTCCTGCTTTAAATTGCAATGAATTGTACCTCTCATTATCCAGCCTCACCCTAATAGCAATGCAGAACAGGACATACACAAGGAGGTAACATAGGACTTCGTAAAAACCAAGTGGCACGAATTTTGGCGTATGTCTGCACAGTGCCACCGCTTTAGAGAAATGACATCTGAACATCCCACAGTGTCTGCAGCTGGTTTCTACAAGACATGTTTCTGAAGGCACTCACCAGCAGCTGCCTGCTGTATTCAACATGGAACATCTGGAGAGCTTCCTATCTTCAGCGACTGATGACATTTAAAGTGCAGCGAAGCATTGTTAGGCCCATCCTCACCTGCGCTTTCCTTCATTAATTGACACAATTCTTTGTTTTCCTTCTGTCACTTTGTCTGATGGTTTTTGTAACATTAATGGTGACTTCTTTTGTGGACATTTTCTGTGTGTCCCTCTTACTCTGTGAAAGTTTTAAACAGTACAGTGAGTTCCACGCTGACAGCACAAAGAGCCATTGGCATTTACCTCCTAATTTATGAAAACAGTTCCTAATAAACAGAATGCCTCCAGCATTCTTCACACAGTACTGTGATGCGGAGCAACTTTCTCATTCAGCACAGACACAAGCTTTTATAGCTGCTATAAAGGCTGTGGATCTCAGAAGACTTTGGGTCAACCCTCTTGGCTATAATTATCATCTCTGCCCTTGTGTATTCTAAAAGCGGAGCAAATAAATCTTATTTCAGTCCAGAAGTGGAAATTAGAGGTTCCTTTTGATGTCATTGGGAGTTGAGTGTGACTAGCCTGAGACAGAATTTTCTCTACTTTATGTTTCTTAATTGAAAATACAATTTCAAAATAACACTTAGCTCTGCCTGCATATAAGACCCGTGTACAATATATACCTTTCAGAGCTTCATCAGA
This sequence comes from Cariama cristata, assembly GCF_000690535.1. NCBI lineage: Eukaryota > Metazoa > Chordata > Aves > Cariamiformes > Cariamidae > Cariama > Cariama cristata. Next base: position 21,933 of record NW_009600692.1, read on the forward strand.
TTATTTCCAAATATTCAAAAAAGCCAGTCTGTCTGAGGCAAGTGCATCCCTAATTTAAATTTATCCTTCTCCATCTCCTAGTCTGTCTGCTTGTTGCCATAAGCAATGTGCTATACTGCACAGTAAACCGGATAGGTCTAGCAAAGGACACTCAGAACTGGGCAGACAGAGACACAGAGCTGAGTTAGGTGGGTTTGATTATTGCATTTCCTGTGTTTCATGAGACAATTTGTAAGTGGAAGGGATGCCAGGTAAGTTAGGCATCATTTACATGGTAACAATGCCAGGTGGAATAATATCTGGTAAACTTCAGCTGACATGAGTGGAAGGTACATATTTACCTGAGAGCAAAACCTGGTGTTTATTTGCCGCTGTGTATTACTTCACATTTCTGCAGCCTGTATACACCTGCTCCTTTTCTATCTACTCTTCCAGTGCTCCTGTTCACACAAGGACTCTCCAAAGACTTCACATATCATGAAAATCAAATGAGGTTATTGTCAGTCAGTGACATAACCTGGATACCACCTTTGCTTTTGGGGTGGCTGACCATTCTCTTGCCTTCACTGGTATTAAGAATCCTGCCATCATCAGCATCTTTTACTTCCAAGTTCTTTTGGAAGTAACACTTCCAAACCCACACTTCACTGAGTAGTCCCGTTACAGTCAACACTCACATTAATATGTTGTGGGAATTTGCCTGTACTTCTTAGTAAGTCTAATATAGAAGTAATGTTTCAATCAATGACAAAATTAGACAATTTTCTCCAACAATATGTCAGGTATACGCTATAATTCTCAAGTGAGGCCAAGTCTTTTTCAAATTGGATTAATAATTATGTTAGTTCTGTTCAACCATATCGAACCTGACAAATTCATTTTTCTCTGTGAGCTAGTGGCTATAACAGGCATTTATGTTTTTCATTTACAGCAAACCCATGGCTCTAGATGTCATGCTGCTGTAGAATGTATCCCTATGCATCTGGAGCTGCAGTATCTCGTGGAAAGATCCACGTCACTGAGGAATATTTCTGTACTACAGAAGTAGAGAAGATAATAAGTGAAGGTATAAAATAAACAGACTTGTACCAATGTGTTGTTTGTTAGCAAAGGCAAGACGAAGTTCATTCCCTTTTTCATTTGCTCAGTCCTCTTGGGTTTACATTTGCCTCTCTCAAGGACATGACTGCCAAGAGGGGACAGTTTCTTATGGAGTGGGTGTAGCAATTCCACCACACGCCGTGCTGAGAGAGGTCTCCCCATCTGAGAAACAGAGGAAGCAGTAAACCAACCATAGCTTTGGGATTACTTTAATCTGCAGCAGCTCAGCAGTTGCTACACAAACAGGGCAGCAGGTGGAAACCTGTGAGAGACAGGCAGCTAGGCAGCTAGGACAGGAGAAGTTTGGGCCTTGGTCTAGCCCCAAAGGCTTGGGTGTTCATACATCGTTGTTACACTGGATGATCCTTCTACAACGTATACAACATATAGGTGAGGGGGAGAAGGGGTGAGGGTCTGATCCAAAGCCTACAGAAGTTATTGAAAAGACTCCCATTGACTTTTTCAGGCTGCACATCCAGCCTTGAATGAACCAGGGTTCATGCAGTGTTCGTAATTTAAGCAAGACAGCAATTAAGGAAAAACCCATTCCCTTTCAGATAATTAATCTAAACAGTTTGCACAATACATGCCACAGCTAGATTGAGCTGGAAAAAATAAGCATGGGGCTTTTTTTTGCTGTAACAAGTGTGTGTTGCTCCGACTGCCAAATAAAACATCAATTTTGTGCCCATTCAGGCATGAGGCGTTGTCAGAGGTGCTAGGCTCAGTCGTGCCGTGGCTGTGGTGCAGCCATTTTCTCTTATCCCGAGGCATTAAATACAGTTTGACTGCAGTGAGGAAGATTGTCACAAAAACAAGTTTGACCTGGTTGAAGCTAGTGCTGAGCATCAGGGAACATAATCATACTCTTACCTCTGCCGTCCTGAAGCCGTTCTGTCTCTGCGTCATAGCTCCTGTGCCGTGGACCATGGGGTTTGCACACTGAGGACCACAGTTGTTCCTCTTCTCAGCGTTCAGCGTTCCAGCTGTGGCTGATGCTGTAGTTACACCTGTCTGAGCTGATTTCCCATCCTCCAGAAGACCTAATAGGGACACACGAAACTCTTTGATTAATACTGAGGAGCAGTTTTGTAACTGGCTCAGGCTTCTCTGTATTTCACCACATTTTTGTGATAGCACAAGTCATGGAAGGTGTGGTATGGTACTATAGTGAGAGCAGTCTACATCCTTTGGTCACTTTTATCCTCACACTTTCCATTATTTGGCCTTTCTCCTATAGTCCACTGCCCTGTGAAACACTGGCTCAGAAAACATGGAAAACCAGTTAATGCGTGCAGCATATCAGTAGCCTTTTGGTCACCTGCACATCCCCATTGGCTTCTCCACACACGGCTGCTTGCATGACTGAGGGTTTAACTGAAGACCCAGAGAGGCTCCCCTTAAATCTGTTTCAATTCTAGGAATGAAGGTGTTGGATTTAAGCATGACAGATGAGACTGATACGAATGGACAGATTGCTCTATTCAGGGCTTTGAACATTTGTTTTCATCAGAAGTTGAGGAAAGAAATTCAGGAAAAATATATTTCATACTGTTTTGACTATCAGTAATCAAATAAGTGATTAATTTGCTTTCTGCTCTAGCTGTGTGGATAAGGCGTGCATTGTATGATATGATATTGGCCAGCCTAAAAGAATTTTGTCATCTTATTGCATTAACAAAAATCAGTTCTTACTTACGGTGCGTGCAGAGCACTGAATATCTGGTTGCAACACTGGGTCTGAAATCCAAATACAAAGAGCAAGGGGGATGCATGACTGTAGCTCTCATTTTATGTTTGGCAAAGCTCATTTATAACAAGCTTTATGTTCAAATAGGAAAAAAAAAAAGCAGATTTACAAACCAGCAATGCAGGTTTCAAAACTGGAAGAAGCAGCAAGGAGCCACAGACATTAAGTGAAAATAAATATGAGGAAAACCAATGACGATTCATTGCTACTTGAAGTGTGCGTTTTGTCATCGAAACCTTCTGCCATGAATCAGGTGGGAATTCAAGCACAGTATTAAGGGTATTAAAAAGGAAACAAAGTCCCGAATTATTTCCCAGAAATCTGTAAGACAAGGTACTTTATCAGTAGAAAGCAACATCAGTAGCAGCTAGCAAAGGTGATGACTGAAATCAATAAAGCTTTGACCAAATATTCCAAGTCTTGATATTGAAAATATCTAAAGGCGTGTAAGATTTAAGCAGTCTAATTACAAACTAGCCTTTGCATTTCCCTGAGCGGTCAGAAGATGGTGTTAGTGTTTTCCAAAGACAGTTTAACTTGTGGTCTTACTAATAATGCTAAGTCATCTACTTTTTGATAGAAAAAATTTTGAGTTGAAACTTGAAAATATTGCATTACAGTTTACTTTAAAAAAAAAAAAGTGAAAAATACTTCAGTCGTTGGAAGCTGCCTTTTCTGCTAGATATAAAAACTAATGTTGCTCTCCCATCTAAACCTGCAGGCAACTTCCCATAAGACAAGAGTAAACCTCACCTCTCCTGCATCTCCCCAAAGTCCACACCTATTTGTGTTTTAGGTCTTATTTCTTCCTGCCACTCCACAGTGCCAGATGAAAGGCAGAACTTGGTGCATGACTTGGTGCAGAACAGTAAGTGGCATAGACTGACATCATAGACAAAAGCAGTTGTCAGGAAGGGAGATGGAGGGGCAATCAGCCACTGGGAGTCAAAGCTCTAAGCCAGGAGTCACACCGTAGTCTACTGCTTCACCTTGTGATGGAGCTGTGAGAACAAGCTTGAGCACAGCTTTGAACAGGCAAAATGCTCTAGGCATTGCATACTAATTCCATTAACTGAATCTTGAATATTTCAAACATATGTAAATTATGAGTTTTCCCTTCTTTGGAGTCATCCTACTAGATTACTTTCCACCATGTGTCCCTTTGGCCATCTGGATTCTACCTAAATTGTCTGGTGAAATATCTGTCAGCTAAAAAGTCATCTTATTATTAAGCACAATTGTTCATTTATCAGATTGTGTTGCATCTTTTGGTCTCACACAGAACAATTTTCCTTACATCAATCCATTTCTGGAGGCTGATGGAAAATCTGTGTCCTGGAAATGGTTTATCTGGTTCATTTTTTGTCCTCTGTTAGTTTGCAGCCCGAGCATCCTTGGTGCATCCTGCATTGCAGGGTGAGAATTTTTGCAACACTTGTCAGAAAAGAACCAGGAATCAGTATTTGAGCCTTCCGCTATTGCTCCACTATATTTTTATATGAGTGACCTAGTGGTCACCAAAACTAGTGCAAAAAGCAGTGCAAAAAACTTTTTTATTTTATTCTGAAATATGTTTGCTATTCTGAAGTTAAGAAACTATCTTTGAATTTTTTTTCATTGGCAAATAGATGATTTAGCAAGTGGGCAACAGTTTAAAGACTGCAGTGATTTGCTCTCTATGTATGAGCACTGAGCAGAAATTACATTGAGAATGCACGAGCAGTTAAAGTGAGAGCATAAGATTTGTTGGCAATTCATAAAGTGACATGTATTTTATAGACTAGATATATAAAACAAAATGCTGATTGAAAAACAGAGATGATGTTAAAAAAAAGATTAGGAACACATATTTGCTTTTAAAATAGGAAATATTTTTTTGCATTGCTATCTAGGGTTTGCCACAGTACACAAAAATGGAAGAGTTAACTTTCTTCTTCTGTACAATCTGGAATTTGCAAGCTAGCAGGATGGCAATACTCAGGGTCTTGCCTCAGTATTGTTTAAACCAAGCTAACTGTCGAGATATTTATATCATCCTCACAGCATGGGTTCAGTAAATAACCTCCTTGGTCTTTCACTATAGCGCTTCAGCAGAAATTAAAACAAATGGGATCAGTAACGTTGTTTTCATTCTCATGTGCTCTGCCAGGACAACCCCTGCCAAAAGTCTGTGGGCCTCCTGAGGCCAGGAAAAACAGCAGATCCCATCACAATGCTCTGTTAAATACACATATTTTATTTTCAAATGAACTGGCATGTCTAGAATATTCTTATGGCTCCATTCCCAAAACCTGAGTTTCTGGGCGATTATCAAGTGCCCACCAACGTGATGGTGACCTTTCCCTCAGGAATGGTTAGTCTGTGTTTGGGGGACTGCCAGGCTCTTCCCAGTACGAGGAGGAATGGATGACAAGAGGCAGGTATTTTATTGCATCAAATCAGGTTTATTTATAAAGAACATGCACAAGTGCTCTCTCAGTGGACGCAGGGAGAATACCCAAGCAGCAGCCCCATTGCTCACAAATCCAAGTCTATCTTTCCAGCATGAAAGGTGCTTCAAAGAATTTGTCCTCCCATGGCAATGCTTGCTGTCATCTTCCTTTTCACTGGCTTGCCAATAGAAATCCTTTAGGCTGCAGTTTGACAAATGCTTTTTTCAGTATCGTCAGGGAAAAAAAAAAGGGTTATTTTAAACTGAAATCAATCCCTAGACTTTATTCATCGCCCAGTGACGTGAGCAGTTGGACTGGCACAACTTGGGAGGTAGCATAGGCATTGAAAGAAGCAGCAGAAAGCAGCTTAGGTTGGTGCGCTAGACAATAAAACCAAACCAAACCAATCCCCAGTCATCCAGCCACATTCGTTCTTCTCATTGAGTTGGCTTGCTGAGCTATCTAAATCCTTTGGAGGTATACTCACATTGCTTTCAACTACCCCTACATGAGAGAACACACATTGTTTCATCGACTTAGCCCAGACTCACCGAAGATTCCTGTTGTGTTGCAGCAAAAACAGTGTCCCGGAGTTGCTGATCTGGAGTAAGATGTGATATGACTGACAGATACAAAGGAGCTTTTTTCTAAAATCTCTTTCACTAAAAGCTCCGATGATTACACCAAATTATGGCAGTTCAAAAAGCCTTTCATTTTGTGTATTTTCACATGGACAATTTGAATAGATTTTGAAAAGACAAATTTGCCCAACCAACCCCCCCACCCCCAACCGCTGGCATTAAGGTACTACCTTTTGTTCAAACTTCCCAAAATATCAAAGTTTGGGAAGATTTGGATATGGACAAAAATCAACTCCAGTTATTGAATTTACAAATCAAAACTAAAAATGGGTCCCTAGGATACCTTGGTATGTTTTAGCTGTTCCACATTTTAAAAGAAGGGCATTGAAGAACAGTTATACAATTATATCAATATGTAATGAACAGAAACCTACCTAAAATCAGAGGCATCTCAGTATAAGTATGAAGACCAGCAAGATAGGACAAATCTGTCTGAAATAGGTATGCTATGTGGGGAATAACAGGTATATTAATTAGGTCATATAAACTCCTAGAAGAGGACAAAGAGAATAGAACAGACAATTGTCACTAGTAATACAAAAACAAAGGCACTGGTATTTTTATGTAGCTCATATAAACAGTATAAATAAAATTAACTCTCTAAGAACTGCTGCTACTCATAATTAATAGTTTATCCTAATGTTGAATATTCAGACTGCCAGTAAGACACCAAGATTTTCCAGTCTTTCTGGGATAAACTCCTACTCTCTCTACTGTAAATGTAATGAAAAATTCAGTGTGCCCTAGCACACATCAAAATTAGTTTTCAGAAGGAAGACTCTGAACACATCAATGTTTCTGTTACCTTAATTCTCTAAAATTGTCTTCATTAATTAATCATAGTTATTATCATCATGATTCCTTGTGTTTCAGACTATTAAGTCATGTATCAATCCCAGGTAGGACATGACCATTTTGTAAAGAACAGAAGTTTTCTTCGTAACAGAATTGTAGACAGCAAACTGTTCTGTACTGTTCAAAGGCATCCTTCGGTTCCTAAATGGCACTTGGAAATCTGATGCAAATTCACCAATACATTTAGAGAAATCTGTCCACAATGCCCTTGTTTCTCTGCTGGCTCTAACATACTTATGCCCTAACTTCTTTCTCTCAACATCTCCCTCTCTGCCTCATTTATCTTCCTGACAGGCTGCACCTCACTTGCCTAAGAGCAAGAGTCACCAAGTCCCATCTCCCACCATGTTCTACCAGGCCTCTTAGTATGTGCTAGCATGTGTTCTTCTGTCTGCAATCCTAATAATTTTTAAATTTTGAATGAGTTTTCAGAAATTCCCAGACAGCAGCATCCCTTAGCTATTTTGTCATTTAGGATATACATACTTAAAATCATAGTCTGAAAAATTGTTTACAGATTTGCAAGCTTCTGTCCATTCAAAATAAAGCATGCTTAAATCATATTTTGTAACTCTTACCAAAAAAAATATTTAAATGGGGAGGGAGCAGTCTAAGAAAGCTTTTAGAAGAATCATTTTAGTAAATAGGATGTTCATCACAGAAGAGTCAAAGAAAATGGAAAACATGGAATGGAAATCTTAGATATTAGACCTGTATTTCTGATTCTTCTATTATAATGACAACATTAGTGGTAACAAAACCAAGGATGAACAAGCATAGATGCTGCTGTAGTTCTTCCTACAGCCTGGTTACACCTAAGAATCCAAATGATCCTTTATGAGAGTATCTCATAAAGAGGAGAGGAAATTTTTACTCTTAATATTTAACTCTTTCTAAGCAGATTTTAGTATGGAAATAAAGATGGTGAGAAGAGGGGGAAAATGACATAATTAATTCAGATTGTGAAAGTAAAACTGGAGTAAAAAGCAAAATAGTGTTATGGATTGACAGCTGGCAGAGAGAGACAGGAAAAAAAGAGAAATAGGAGGGTCAATTTTGTGCATGACAAAAGGTAAAAGTATGACTTCCTCAAGACCTTTTGCTAGACCTTATGTATTAAAAGATAATATATATTTGCTAATGATCAAGAATGGGAGAAGGAACCAGAAAGCAACATTTAGGGGTAGCCCTTAACTGTCAGGACTACAGGAAACTAATCAAACCACAGACAGCATAAAGGTAGGTCTGCCCAGATCTCTTTGCATGGACCTCATCAAAAGAGCAGTATCTTAGTAAGACCCAAGATGAACTGAAAATTTCTGTGACTAACAAAAATCAGCAGTGCTGCAATAGCTAATGCTGTCAAGAAATTTGGAAAGGGTACGAAGCCTCATAGTATGGAGGCAAAGTTAATCTAGTCAAAAGGATCAGACCTTTGTAGAGAAAATTATTCCACATGTGCTTGCCACAATATTCTCCTACCTGATTTTAAAGCAGCAGGTAGTGGCCAAAACTGGACCTGAATTCTGACCCAAATACGCTATAGATCTGGCCTGGTACTGTGGACTTTGTGCTGTCACATGCTCTGCTATTGAGTAACAAGCACATACTTGTTTGAAGTGGCTAGCTGTTGATTAGTATGCTAAATGTGTATCTTTGGAATTGACTGCGAACAAACCAGTAAGGTTCAAATTTCTGATTCAGCAACACCCTTTTTAATTTGTTGTGGCTGTTATCTCATGAATAATGCATAAGATGCTGTTTTAGAAAATGTCTGCATAATAAGATACTGCACTGTAAAAATGGACTCTGAGAAAACTCATAGTAAAGATGAATGAACAATGTTATCATGACATGCAGCTGCTTCCAGAGGAAATACATACTTACTACCATCACCGAGTTTCTTGCTTTTAATGATGCAGAGCGATAATAAGTATAGAGAGCTCTGAAATACCTGTTTTCTATACCTGTTTTCCTGATTTGAAACTATTCATGTTTGGGAAAGCTGTGCATCTGCAGGCCTGAGTGCTAGTATGTACTTCTGCTGCAGAAATAACGCAGAGCATGGATCCTATAAAAAATTAATGGAGTGGAGGTTGTGACAAACGTCAAGTTTAAGTCATTTCCTCCAAAGCAGTAGCCTCAGGGATGAGGCCAGATGCTCAGAAAATCTGCAATAGTTTTTTTTTTCCCTAACAAGAAAGAGTTTAGAAACTTTCAGATACAGCAGAGAGTGGGTTTGGAAGCCAGGATGAAGGATCCAGAAGATCTGCAGAGGGAGGACCTGCTGCAGCAGGAAAATGTCATCAGAAACAATATTTCATATTTATTGAATCAGCAAATACAATAACACAATAAATTTGCTGCTAGGTGTTCAGAGAATCCAGAATGATTTACCTGAACTCTAATGCGATATGAATTTTGAAATTCTGCGGAGCCGCTCTTTAGAGGTGTCACAGAAATGGTTCCCCCAAAGGCTGGGGAAAAGGCAGGGGGAGGAGATCTGCCCTCCTTCCATGAAGCCCTCCAGGCACAGCAGGTGCCCCCCGAGCTGACCCCAGCCAGGCAGGGATGAGCCATGCCCTGCCACGCAGCAGGCGCGGGGAAGCAGCAGGGAGCTGGGTGCCTTCCTCCCTACTTCCGTGGGATGCTTATTTGAACTCAGCTCGCCCTAGAGCACGAACAGCCTCTTCCTTCTCTGTTTAGAAGGCATCTGCTTTACTTTCAGTGTTATGGGAAGTAGGTGATAAATAAGAGGAAATTCTCTATTTATGCAAGATGGTGGGGCTCAGATACTAGCCAATAGCAGACTCTGAGGTCCTGATCTGGCCATGGTCTTGTCATGTTTGGGAGCCTTATAGAATTATGTTCTTCTGTAAGATTATTGTATAAAATGTCTAATTCAGTACTAAGAGAACTAGCTCACAATGAATTTATTTAATGCTTTTAAATGATTATATGCACATTGGAGCCCTGGCAAAACTGGGAGACGAAGCACTACATCTAGCGACAGTTTTGGCTGGCAGGTTTGCTTATTTTCCTATTTCCTGCCACTTCATTTCTGAGCAGAAAACAAACAAGAGTCCTATAGATTTCTGTATTTCAAAATTTCTTTTACCATTGACATTTTGATATGAGGCAAGAGGCTCCTCTTTGTTAGATAAAAGGAATTTCTAAAAGATTTTAAAACTGGAATTTAACATGCACATGCATAATAAGCATATGATAAATAGCTCTGAAAGTCTGAACAGATTTCTTTCTATAATATGAAGGCTTCTACTGGAAAGTATCCAAGGATTCTAGCAAGCAAGTAGAATACAAAAAGGGCAGCATTAAAGCTGAGACCTTGATATTCCTTACATGGCCTAATTTCCCAGGTACAGGCAGATGCTAAATCTTTGCATATTGGTATATTTTGCTTTCAAATTATGATACAGTATCATGGTACAACTATCTTGCAAACAAACTTAACAGTGTTGCAACCACATCTATGAAATGAAAGGTGAATATAAAATGTATATATATTCCAAATAGAAAGAGCACACTGGAATACTCTAACAACGTGTGATCATGTCAAAGCTCAAGACAAAGGATACTATACGGAACAGAGACACGAGAAGCAGAATAAGGAGGAATTGGTCTGACTCTGAAGGGAAGATAGGAAATACAAACTTGAACGAATTGTAATGACTGTGTTAGGGGAGGGCTTAATGGCAGAAAGACAACAGAGTTTGATGGATGAAGATACAAATTTTAATAACTGGAACAGGAAAGAAGAACTGAATTTTCACTATATTGTGGAATAAGAATTGGCAACATTTTGAAAGAGCCTTCAAATACAAGGAAAAGTCAAAGACATTGAAAGCTGAGGGCATTTTATGACTGGGAAAATCATGAGACGGAATGGATTAAGCAACTTCCTACTGCCACATGATGTACCAGAAATAGATCACTCATTCCTCCAAAGTGAAAAACTAACATAAAAGTAGCAAACCTCTGAAGTGCTTTTCATAATACTGCATTTTAGAAGGGTAGGCAGTGCAGGGATTTGCTTCTCCACATGTAAAGATACAGGCTACGTTTCAGTGCTGCCCATGAAAAATTCACCTTAAAAATGATACCCTTCATGCACAATACCTTACATCATGGGTGTCAAAACTGATCAAGTCAGCCTGTTTTCCAAAGGTACTTACTTTGGGCTCAGTTCCTGTCTGACCCTTTCATTAAAACACAAAGAAAGAAGTTCCCATTACAGGAAAGCACTGTGTGAGATAGAAAACAAGCAGCAGACTGCTGGCCCTCTCTCAACCATCCTTCCCACAACTGTACCCACCCTGCTTGAAGACAGGTTCTGAACAGTGGCTTGGGTTTGTAGACATTCACATGGTCTGTCCTTCTCCTTCACATGGTCTTTCCTTCTCCTTTGGGATTTGATAATGAAACATCACTCATTACATTTTAGACTAATTTCCAACACAGAAATGGAAAGTGTTATTATCATTCTCATTACCTAGCTAAGCAAGCATGGAATTTTAAGATGAGTAGATAGTATCATTTCAATTAACCATACTGAGGAGCGGCAAAAATATTTAGACAGGTTAAACAGAAAACCTTATGGAAAACATCTAAATGTACATGAAACTTGAGCTGAAATGACTCTTCAGTTTTGCTCACCAAGGTTCAGCA
>NW_009600692.1:33428-36076 GCF_000690535.1 Cariama cristata
TTGAAGCTAAAGTTTCCAGGTAAAATATTAGACACGTATTTTAACAATGAGCGATTAGCTACTGGCCTAATTTACAAAGGCTTAGCCAAAATGTGGGCCACTGGAAAGCTGTAAATTAAGTCTGAATGTCCCAAAGGTGTGCTCCATATGGGAGTTAATTCAGGAAAGACCAGTGGGCTGTACGGCCAGGTGACATGTCCAGCCTTACAGTCTATAAATATGTGAAAGGATACTGATGACTTAACTAGCTCACAATATGACTGAGATCATAAAATTCTTTGGCTTAAGATACCTGCATGTATGTGAAAAAGCTACCACTCACATTTAGTGTTCATCCTAAAATGAGGGCAGTAGCTGTGTTAAAACCTAATGTCATTAGCCGTTAACAATCTAGTAGAAAAATCCATGAAATTTTTTTCATCTTTTCCACAGACGGAGTAAACGCTCAGAAAGCACTCAGGCACCAGCTTTAGGCAAGTGCAGAAATTCATACTTTTAGCATGGCAAGTGCTTGAAACAATTCTGATGGCCCACCTGGCAAATACTAGCAGTTTACAAGAATGACAATTGCAATATGGGGGCAATATCCAAATGAAACGTACAGAGACAGTAACACAACCATATGCATCTAGGAAACTGGCAAAAAAATAAATCAAAATATTTCAGTCAATCAATAGAGGATTGGCTGATTATTTTGCTCTTCAGTAGCTAGCATCCACCTGAACAGGCTAGCCTCCTGAATCCATGATCTCCCAGGAGGAATGAGAGGCTCAACGTTACTTCCTTTTCATCAGCTGCTCAAAATCTAAGGCTCAGTCAAGCAAAGAGCAATGTAGAAACAATCCAGGGGGGCTTGGTGGATTCAGGGAAACCTTAAAACAGAAAATTCTGCCTCACAGCCTACAGCTGCCCATGCTAATCGGTAAAATGTTGCTCCTGCATCTACCTATTTGTTTTACTTTTAACTTGTATTTTCCTAAATATAAGAGAAAAGGCAGTGTGACAGCCTAGGGAAGCAATTATGTATGTACTCATCAGATAATAAAAGTGGGATAGGAACACATCATTTATTTGTGTACAGTAAAGGACCAAGCCACTTTTTTCATGCAAAGTCACTGCTGAGAAATGTACGCAATCACACAGCTTTGGGAATATTATCTGCGTAATCGAGAAAAGAGTGCTGCTTTATACAAGTCAAACACAAAGCCTTACAATAAACTCATGACTTCAATCATTCCATTTCTGAGTCTTAACTATTACTGTATTTCTATTTAAGATAAAATCCAACTTTGAATCTCAGATTTTTTTAACTGCAATCAATTTATTTCATTTTTAAACTGCAGGAATACTTCAGAAAAAAAAAGTAGGACTAGCAATGTCAGTTCTGTTTCTATTAAAAAATACATTTCTATACCTGACTACAGGTACAGAAAAGACAGGTAACTCTCAATTAAGTGCTGGATTACTGCAATATGTGCTCAATGTGGAAATTTTTGAAATTTAAATCAATGGGCAATGAGATAAATTGCACTCTGAACTGTGTTTCCTGTATGAAATACATTACACCTCTACTTTGAGATTGGCAGGAGTCTTCACTTAAAGCTAATTCCATTTTTAAGTGTTAGTTTTGAAATATACATTCCTAAACTGGAAAATACAGGATTAGAACTGGCCAGAAAGTATAGATTAATTCCTGAGGAAAATTAAAAAGAATTTTTAAATGTCCTGAATCAGGGTATAAAAGAGAGGGGGGAAAAAAAAAAAAAGAGAGTGCATTTTTTTTCCACAAGAAGAAGGGTATTGCAGAGCAATTTCCTTCTGAGCATCCTGTAGGCAGGCCCTGCCATTGACAAAAACCATTGCTCAGGTTTCCTGCTCAAACCCTTTCAGATGCTTTCCCTCCCTCACCATCCCTCCTCCTCAGTGCCTGCTGCCGAGGCAGAGGGGAACAGCTCTTCCCGTAGTTAAGGACAGCCCTTCGGCTCTCAATAACTAAGAACATTTTTCTCATGAAAGTTTTTAATGCTGCAAGTAGAGTTTTTTCCAATGGAAAATCATCTGGAGAGAAGGTTCCAAATAATCTTTCCTGCAAAACATCTCTATTGATGCTCAACAACCTTTCTCTTGTCTGGTATTGTGACAGCTAGGAAAGCCTTTCATGTAATTCAAGTATTCATGCACATCGCATTTTCAGTGAATTTATTTTATCAGTAGGTAAATTAGTATACCGGGGTAAATTAGTATACTGTGGTACTAGTAGTATACTCAGTACCGCCCTCCATACAGAGGCTAGTGACAACTGAAATGGCAGAGATCATATAATTAAAATCCAGAAACAATATTAAAATGGGATCATTTAGCAAATACCGTACCAGTTGTGGTGGGTTGACCCTGGCTGGAGGCCAGGTGCCCACCAAACCGCTCTATCACTGCCCTCCTCAGCTGGACAGGGGAGAGAAAATGTAATGAAAGGCTCCTGGGTCAAGATAAGGACAGGGAGAGATCACTTACCAATCACCAAAACAGAGTCAACTTGGGGAAATTAATTTATTGCCAATCAAAATCAGAGCAGGATAATGAGAAAATGATAACCCCTAAATCTTAAACATACCTTTCCCCCCACCCTTCTCTTCTTCCTGGGCTCAACT
>NW_009600693.1:0-3368 GCF_000690535.1 Cariama cristata
GAACCAGGACAATCCTTCAATATTGTTGATAAGTGTAAAAAAAAAAAGGAAATGTAACAGCAATTTATTGTCTAAAAAGGTGAAAAATAGTCTTTAAAAAAGGGGAAACATCCTGAGAAAGTAAGAATTGGTAATTGCTGTTGGCTGCTCTAAATGCAAGAACAGGAAACAGCCTGGAAAAATAAAAATTTGTCTAAGACTGTAGAAAACAACATCATCTATCAGATGTTCCAGATGAAAAAAAGCAATAATAACACATATTGGCTGCTTGAAGTGGTGGTGTGCTATGCCCTTTTATGTCTCTATAACATAAAAGAGACTTAATTTTTATCCAAATGGAGTTTCTCTTTCTGATGACTTCTCATGCTGCATGTAGTTTTCCCTTTCCTAAAAAGGTCAGCACAAACTTTCTGCAAGATCTTGGACCCTCACCGGGGATGCCTGGCTGACTCCAAACTCCGTGATGCAGATCATCTTTGAAGTGAGACTCTGCATGCTATTTTATTGGTCCCCCTCTGGGCCCACTTCTGGGGTCGGTTTGGTTTGTCCTTCTACTTCTGGGACAGCTGAGTCCCCTTCTGGGATCAGTTTGTCCTCCCCTCTGGGATGATTTGGCCCCCTTCTGGAGTCTGCTTAATGATATATATATTATATATATATATATAAAAATAAGTAATCTGTCCTAAGTATATCTGCTGCTAAAATATTGATGTTTGCTTCTCAAGTAATACGTTTGTAATAACCTGTAATATTATATATGTACTTGATTGCTGCTGTTGATTTGTAGTAACTCGTTATACATATATTTTCTTTATAAATTGTAAGTATACTCGTTACTGGTGATTTTTGTGCTATTTGTGGTAATCTATAATGAAGTAGAGAAACTTACTGGATAAAACTTTCATGTCCTTTTGTGTTACAGAATCCTAAGAACCCAGAGTCGCAATCCCTATATACCCAAAGGACGAGTAACGCTTCAGGTTGTGACACCTGTCAATGCACTGTTGTGTTTTTTTTCACAGATATAAGAATAAAAATCCCTCATTATGCCCATATTCTGTCCTTTGCAAGGTTCCTTTGGAAATGTCTTAGAATAAGTTATGTCTGCACTGTCACACTTATCAAACAGTCTCAAGTGGACCTCTACAATAATATCTCATCAGCTTTTCTGTTATTCTTTTCACCCTGAAGCATTCTATAACATGTATTTTTACTTCTTCCTGATTTTACAGCAATTTTATATTTTTCTTTGGCCATGTTCCATTCCTGTGATTTGTCCCAAAAGTACTCTGTGACACCAAGTCACAGATTTGATCACACGCTGGCTCCTAATTAATTCTGTTTATTCCTTTGAAGCCAATTTGTGGAGATCTTAAACATGTGGAAGACTTTCCAGTGAACCCATTTAGGTATTTCTTATAGTTTAATTGCATTTTCTGACATTCCTTTCAAATTCTAGTCTGAAGGCAGAAGTTTATTACTGTTGGGGTTGTTTACCTTGCAATAAAATTATTAATTCGTTCACTTTTAAAAAATATTCCAAATTCATATGCCAGTTATATTTCAGGTGTATAAAATTGCCTATGGAGCCAATTATTTAAAATCCATTGAGAACAGTATTTAATACTGATGGTTTAATATTTCAATAAAGTGTTTATATAAACAGTCTTCTGATTGGAAAACATGGTATTTGTCACCTACTTCTGCTTCCACCAAAAGTATCAGACGATTTTCAAGATGTAGTTCTACTTAAAAAACCTTCTTTTCATCTTATTCTTCTCCTTCATCTTCCTCTTCTTTTTCTTCTTCTTCTTCTTGTCATTTACATCAGATGAAAAGAAAAGCTGTTTCCAAAACTAGTATATTTTCCTAAACCGATCTCAACACACTACTCACAGACACTTAAAGATCGATAGCCCAGCTGAAGTGCATCTTCACCAATGCACGCAGCATGGGCAACAAACAGGAAGAGCTGGAAGCCATGGTGCAGCAGGAAAACTATGATATAGTTGCCATCACAGAAACATGGTGAGACAAATCTCATGACTGGAGTGCTACAATGAATGGCTATAAACCTTTCAGAAGGGATAGGCAAGGAAAGAGAGGCGGTGGGGTAGGTCTATATGTTAGGGAGTGTTTCGATTGTTTAGAACTCAATGATGGTGATGATAAGGTTGAGTGCTTATGTTAAAAGATCGGGGGAAGGCAAACAAGGCAGCTATCCTGATGGGAGTCTGTTATAGAACACCCAACCAGGACGAAGAGGCAGATAAAGTGTTCTGCAAGCGGCTGGCAGAAGTCTCACAATCGCTGGCCCTTGTTCTCGTGGAGGACTTGAACTTACCGGGTGTCTGCTGGAAATACAACACAGCAGAAAGGAAACAGTCCAAGAGGTTCCTGGAGTGTGTGGAAGAGAAATTCCTCATGCAACTGGTAAGTGAGCCTACCAGGGGAGGTGCCCCGGTAGACCTGCTGTTTACAAACAGAGAAGGACTGGTAGGAGATGGTGGTCGAAGGCCATCTTGGGCATAGCAACCACGAAATGATAAAGTTTTTCATTCTTGGTAAGGTAAGGAGAGGGGACACCAAAACAGCTACCTTGCACTTTTGGAGGGCAGATTTTGACCTGTTCAGGACACTGGTGGAGAGAGTCCCCTGGGAAAGATGAAGGGGAAAGAGGGCCAGGAAGGCTGGATATTCTTCAAGGAGGTAATCTTAAAGGCACAGGATTAGGCTCTTCCAGTGTACCGCAAGATGAGCCAATGGGGAAGAAGACCGGCCTTGTTGAACAGAGATCTTTGGCTGGAATTCAGGAATAAGAAGAGAGTTTACCAGCTTTGGAAGAAAGGACCCAGGAAGAGTACAAGGATGTTGTCAGGGCATGCAGAGAGAAAATTGGAAAGGCAAAAGCCCAGCTTGAACTCACTCTGGCCACCATCATAAAAGATAACAAAAAATGTTTTTACAAATACATTAACTACAAAGGGAGGACCAAAGAGAATCTCCACCTTTTACTGGATGCAGAGGAAAACGTTGCCAGCAAGGATGAGGAAAAGGCAGAGGTACTTAATGCCATCTTTGCCTCAGTCTTTAATAGTCAGATCAGTTATCCTCAGGGCAGCCAGTCCTCTGAGCTGGATGACAAGGATGGGGAACAGAACAATCCCCCTCATTATCCAGGAGGAAGGATTTAGTGATCTGCTGCTCCACCTAGACATGAACAAGTCTATGGGGCTGGATGGGATCCACTTGAGGATACTGAAGGAGCTGGCAGATGTGCTTGCCAAGACACTCTCCATCATCTACCAGCAGCCCTGCCTAACCAGGGAGGTCCCAGACAACTGGAGGCTAGCCAATAGGATGACCCT
>NW_009600694.1:0-8497 GCF_000690535.1 Cariama cristata
CCCGCGGCCTCGCCGCCGCTCTCGGCGGGGTGCTGCGCTCGGAGTCGGCCCGGGAGCGCTTCGAGCATCTCCAGTTGCTAACAAGGTCCAGGTGCGGGGCCCCATCGCGTCCCGGAGCCCAGGCTCAGCGTCCGGGGAGCTCACACCTCGCGTTAGGGTCGTGGGGTTGTCATGCCGTGCAACGCGTTTGTTTTCTCACGGAAGGAGTGTGTTTTGTCAGCACCTCGTTCCTTATCGCTTACGTATATACCTGATCTCAATTCCTTAACCCGAGGATCAAATGGTTTAAAAAATCTCTGTTTATTTGTCCCGCAAAGCATGAGAATCAGGCTGAGGAAACGAGAGGATCCGTAATTCTGCAGTGTGGATGCTGCAAGGGCACTGCCCGAGGAAAACCAGACCAGCACAGAGGAGGTAGAGCCCATGGGCGGTCGGCTAGCTTCCATGTGTGAGCTGAAGCGTAGATCTGAACAAAGGGGGTTGCACTGATTTTATAGTAATGGTGACTAGGAAATGATTTTTACGTCAACTGATTTGCTGCTGGACCAATCCATCAGTGTAACTGGTTTGATTTCAGTTCTGCAGTGGATAGAACAACTACAAATTTAAGCCATTTTACAGTGTGATTTTCATTTTGGCTAGCGATGCGTTAGGTATTGGGTTTATTTTAAGGCATCCAGTTGTCCAGGATCATGAGTTTGACAGTCAGCAATCAGTGTGGCATGAGGTTGTGCTGAGTAGGTGTCCTCTTGTCCCCAGCTGTGCGCTCTGGCAACAGCTGGAAATCCCCAGGCAGTCCCTCAAACATGGAGGGAGCCCTCAAATCAATTCATTGCAGAGTAGCATCACCAAAACCACCGAGAGCCCCTAGCTTGGTGAACACATACCACCTGGTTTGCTTACTTTACGCTCTTGCTTTGTAGCTGCAGTGAGCCAAATCTAAAGTATCTCTGTTTGGAAACTAGTGGCTAAAGCAGCTGCTGAGGGCCTTGCTTCTGATTTAATGTGACACCAAGGCTGGGAAACAATATTATTCCAGTGTTTTCCTGCAGCAGTGAAACCACGATCGGCCGTGATTGGTATTTAAAATACCACTGCTGAAAGTGTGGTATGTCTTACCTGAAGGTGTAGTCTTGCAGGGAATGATGTTAAGGTATTTTCTCTTGAGTATAATTGATCCGTATCTCTGTTTTCAGATGTAACAAAAACTGCACTCAGTTGCTGGAGCTTTGAATGTTGTGATTTGCACTTCAGCCGTTCACATTGAAGGGGAAGTGTTCCAGCTATTTGGTTATCATTTATTTACCCTGATTCACTGTACTTTTACGTTTCTTTCCACGTAGATTTTTCCTATGCTTGTGCATATGTATCCTTAATATATAAACAGCTATTTTAAATATTTTCAGTTTTAAAGGGAACGTTTGGTACTGTTTATAAAATAAGAGCAAAGTCTCTTCTGGGAATAGAAAGTATAACCCAATGGACACATTTTGCTTTTTTAGTGGAAAAATATTTTTTTAGTATATTAATTACATACTGGTATGGATAGGACAACAGCATAGGCTTTTTCGGGGTATTGAACTGAAGGGGTGAGGAACTGGGGCTTGCAGATTTCCACCACAGTTCTGCAATTCCCTGACTGAAAATTTATAACGAAATCACTGCCTTGTTTCTAAAAGAAATAAAGCAGTTCTGGGGCTGGCAGTCCAGCTGCCCTGTGGGCATTGGAGACTGGCCAGGAATGCTGGGAAGACAATGCAACTCTATATAAGCTTGCTGGTCTTCCTTGCAGCGACACCTGCAGACCTTGGGCTGTGGCTGTCTATTCCTCTGGGAGCAGGAATCACCTGGAATTATTCCTCTTGGAGTATCAAGCTGACCAGAGGTGAGTCTTTCCTAAGCCCCAGAGTTTATCCAGAGAGAAGATAAAAGATGTGCGTTGCTTAAAAGTAGCTGGTGACTGTCAGAAGGCTTTGGCTGGACTTCACGTCTGCCTGGTTGTGAACCTACCTCAGCTGACATAGGTTGAATTTTTTTGATTAACACTTCGGTTTTGTTTTTATTCTAAAGGTGAGATAGATGTAAGACCTCCTCTTGTAGTTACCCTTTCAGTCTCTGCTAAAGGTCTAAATTTGCCCACAGCTCTGCACTATTCAGTCCTCAGGTGAGATGCAGAGAGCCCTGCTGACTTGAGTTTGCAAGAGAAAGCAGACAGCTGAGTGAGGATTGGAGTCCTTCCAGTTCTGTCAGAGTTTTGCCTGGCTAAGGATGTAGGCATTTGGCTAGAAATGAATTCAGTTTAGTTTTCACCCTGAGAATGCTGCAAACTCCCCAGAAAGATTTTTTTTTCCCCTCACTAACGCAATCACAAAATAATACAAACTTCTCCCCACAAAGAGTTGATTGTTCTATAATGAAATCGTAAGTAATTTTGTAGTCGCTTTGGGGAAAAAGCAAAAACTGTTCTTAGCACCTGCTGTATGATATCACAAAGCTACTGCTCATAATGATTCTAATATGTGAAGGCAGTTGCATAATATCATCGTATTACAGTTTGTATAAGAAAAAAATCACGGACAAGAGATTGCCAGTAGAAACTCTTCACAAATGCTATTTCTTCCCTCATTGCTGTTCCTCTGTCTCAAAATATCTCTGCATTTTCCTTGTCAGAGTCTGTAGGTTTCATTGGTGGAAATAACAGCCAGCAAATAATGAAGAGGGAAGGAAAAAAACATCACCATGTTTAAAGAAAAAAAAATGCATTTTTCTATAGAAGCTAATGTTCTATAAAGAGATGCAAAAGGAAGAGAAAAATATACTAGATAGCACAGCTGCATTGAATTGCAAGACAGCTGGAATTTTTCAATGTAACCAGATTTTAGATGAGTTTTCTTTTCATTTCTCTATAATAAGATCTTTGTAAACCACAGTCCTAAACAAAATCTTCTTGGTGATGATGAAAATAGGGAAGAGCAGTGCTGCTTGTGCTGTGTGTGTGACAGTCAAAATACAAGGCCAGATCCTTAGCAGCTATAAACCTGTGTCAGCAGAGCTATGCAATTTCCATTGGCTGCAAAGCTGCCTTGTTGCAGGCACTGAGGTATAAAGATTGCGGCATATGAAGGGATATTGTCTAGTGGTCAGGATGCCCTGAGTGCCCTCAGCTGAATGGATAAGAATGAAAGAAATTTCAGACAGAGCCTCTAATAAGACTTACAGCTGAATCAGAATTTGCCCTGGAAAATCCTGGGCAGCACATACCACAGCAGCTACTCCAGCCTTGGAAGAAATCCAAGATGCCTCTGCCTCACGTCCAGACTCTCAGTCTGACCTCTCAGAGTGATAAATAGTGAGTTCACATTTCACCCTGATCCTTCCTGAACCTGCCCCCTTGCAGGGGACTTGGCGTAGGAGGGGTCAGGGCCCTTGTGGGCATGCAAAGGTGTGATAAAAGGAGAGAAGTTCTTGTACACTCTCTCCCTCGCTCCCTTCCTCGTTACATTCACACGGGTCAGTGTAGTCTGTCTTCAGCAGACAGAAGAGCAAGAGACATTTCCAAGCTATAGTTCTTGTTCTGCCACCTGCCTGCCATGTGGTCTTTAGCAAGTTACCTAATTTCTCTGTCGGTTTACTGATCTATAAAACACCGTATAAATGCAACCTTACAAAAGAAAAGCACAAGTCCCCTTCCTGTTAAATATCACATTGAGAAGCCAGGATATTCAGATATTTTGGATACCTTAATATGCAGAACTTGCCAAAAATAAAACCCCATGAATATCCACTTGAGGAGGCTTTTTAATGCACCTTAGCAGGATAGCAAGAACTACTGGCTGCCTGCAGTTGGAAAAGTAGTCTGTTGACATTTTGTGCTATATCGTAAGAACATCTTCCTTTGAGCTAGAAATCAGTGCTGTATTCATTTTTCTGATGTGGTTGCTTTAAGTTCTTGAACTGGATCAGAACCAATGCTTTTTCTTGTGGGGGCAGGGGGATGATTTAGTTAATGCTGGGATCGGATGCCAGATCATGAGTTCCAACTTCTTCCTATCAGGGGTCATCCATCACCAAACTTGGGGGAGTAAGGCAGAAATATAAGCACACTGACAATTTGCCAGAATGATTTAAGACCTGGCATTTAAGAGTTCCTGTTGTAGTTGTTCTTTCGACATGTCTCCTAATTTGCTCCCATCTTGAAGACACTCACTACTTTAAGACTTAAACAATCTTCATCTGGGAATGGAACTCAGCAGCAGGAACAGGGGGGGCCTTATCCAAGGGTAAGGTTGTACAAGGGCAGACAAGCCTACTTACTTTTGGGTCATCAGCGAACATAAATGTGCCTGTGGTAATGCTACGTGCGCTGCTCTATTGGCTTTGCCTCTCACATGGGAAGAGAAGCCAAAAAGCAATATGCATTATTGATCAGAATGTGCAGGTGAATGAAGATGGACAAGGGTAGGTCACAACTTTATTAACTCCATGTAGCCAGCACTTGCACAGATCCAGGGCTGAGTTATCCTGCCTGGATAACCCTGGATCACAAAGAATAGTGATCCACGGACCTACCCACTCCTCCGAATGCTTGGACATGGTACCAGAAAGAGATTGTGTATACAAAGACATCAAGACTGCCTTGCTGTCATAGGCACAGATGCCAGCAGCAGTATCCACGGCTGCCTGTGTTGTGGGAGCCGCTCTCTTCTTCACAAGCCATAAAGCAAGAGCCATGACTGAGCTGAAGTATTGGGACAAGAGGTGTACAATTGTCTCTCATGAATGCAGTGATAGATTAGCTGCCAGCTCTCGCTTACCCTACCCACACACACAGAAAAGCAGAAGAACCTGCTGGTAACTCACTGTCCCATTACCATTTTTGGCTGGTGTCTCTACTCGTGTCCTAAACATCCTTTCTGTACACTCCTGTGACAGTCATTCACCATAGTAACAAGAAAGTCAAAAAACACAGAAGCTGCGGAAAAAGCTGAATGCAACCAAGATGGAGCAAGTGCTATTTAAGCAGAGTGCACTGTAGTACAGTGAAGTCACGTATCTTCTCTCAACATAGTGCTAGATTGGCTGATTAACTGAGTCTGTGAATCCTCTCGTTGTTATTTAATTGCCTCTGAATAGATTGCAGCTTTCTGAGATTCATTTGCTCTTCACAGTGAATTGCTGAAATATTTTCATGGTCACAAATGTTCACAGCAAAACTGTTCAAAGAAGTATTTGATAGTCAGAAATCCAAGCGGGTTTGTTTTTTTTTTTTCATTCTGACTAGATCCACTGATCACCTGTCACAAAAGGTTTTCTCTTCTGTTGAGAGTATTTCCCTCTCTCACCACAGAAGGGCTTTTATATTAAGACTGGTGTCATTAGCAACATCCTTGAAGAGTTGCAAAGAAAACCAAACATGGATACATGGTTAGAGTACAATAGTGTCCCAGTATCCTGTCTCCAAAGAGTATTGATAATGACTTAGTAAAAAATAGACCTGTGCATTGGTGAAGCATTTTCTTCCTGAGCCAGCCAGCAGTAACCTTGTTCTAGAAAACGTGAAGATATGCTACTCTTGTAAAGATCCACTCTTCCTTTTTGATGCATTTTTAAGTGAGGGAAATGCTACTCAAATGCCCTTGAAAATCTTCAAGAACCACTCCTGGAACATTTTCTTTCTTGGGTTTGATTTTTCTTTAGTCCATTCTTTCTTTCATTCTGTATCTATCCATATAATTCTGACTGTTGGTCCAAAAGGCTCGATATGACGGTAACAACAGACCCAAGTTTCTTTCAAAATTTCTCATTTAATTTTAGCCATTTTTTCCTAAGGAAGTATCACAAACAAGAAAGCTATATTCCAAGCTCATTTGCAAGGGTAATAAAACTAATAGGGAATTTGTATGTATTTATTTTTAAAGCAGCCCCCTGAATATCACATTTTGTCAAAGCTAAGTGAAATATTGCAAGTGTCAAGTTTATGTCTGTACCCAGTCATGATGTCTGAGTAGGCTTCAAGGTCTCAGTCTACTGGAGACTGACACATACACTTAACTTTATGCACTTGAATCTTTCATTGACTTCAATGCAGACATCTTCGCAGGATCAAGGCCGGTATTTGTGCAGATACATTAGCTGTCTCTTGTGCATCTCTGTTATGCACAGCCAATTCTGCTTCTGTTGGAGTGATTTTTTTTAATTGGCTACTAGGGAAGCATAGGAGGACTCTATCCATAAAGAATATTGTTTAAAATGGGGAAAGGAGGTGAGGGAAGAGCAAAAGAAGAGAAAGGACACATTTAATCTTGAAGTGGAGACTGAATCCATTTGCCTTATAGACAGTGAGAGGACGGTTCCACAGACATTCTCTTCTCTGACCAAAGTTGACTTGCTACTGACCATATGCCAACAAATTCCTAGTAAACATCACTTTTCTTCCTTTACCTGTCTCCTGGCTTCTCATAGTCACATGTTATGTCCCATAAAAATACACAGAAACAAACAAACAGAAAACAAATCCCAAAGCAAAAGCTGTCTCCATGCAATAGATTTATCCCAGTATGCATCAGTGACAGCTCCAGAGTAGAAGTTCACAGCCAGTTTGAGGTGCTATCAGCATACCAGGACTAAAAAGGGACCAAACGAGCCATGGTGTGAGGGAGAAGATGTCAGCCTAGACACAGCACACAATATGACTGGGATAAAGAAACAATGCAAAAACCAGCAGTGGCTAACAGATGAGGTATTAGGCCTAGTGGGGAGAAGACAAGGGCTTAAATCAAAAAGACATCCTGATGAGACTGGATGTAAGCTGAGCACACAAACCTCCAACAAGGGATATGAGAGGTGGTTAGACAAAACACTGCAGGAATTCATCCATAGTAAGCAGTGCAGGAGTTGCAGCAACAGGATGGGAGAGGTGGATGCAAAGGGACTTTTCAGCACGGTCAAGGAAATTGTCCAAATGCTCCATCCCGGAGGCAGTGTCATCAGGGCAGCATATGGCAAAAGTAAAAAAAAAAAAAAAAAAGGGAAAGAAACTAATGGAAAAAAGAGACAAGAATATTTTAAGAATCTAGAAGATAGTCCCAGAGCAAGGCAATCGCAACAACACACACACGCAAAAAAAATCTAGGTATTAGAGGTGGGGCTTTTTAACTGCTCCTTTTCCACAAGCTTTGTAACAAAGATCTTCCTGTAGCAAAACAGAGATGAAGCAAGGAATGAGCTCAGCTCTTAACACTTAATTCTGTCTGTGTGAAAGTACCCCTCTGTGTGCAGTGACAGGCACAGCCCAGTGCACCGGTTAAGCCTTGGCCTGGCGTGAGGTTCATCCAGTGGGTATGCAGAGGTCCTGCAGTCACAGGTCAGTCTGGGAGCTGAGTCCAGGGAAAAATCTGTTCCTCCATCCTCTTCGTAACATGGAGCAGGCAAAATGGTGCCCCGAGATGGTCCCAGGCTGTTCCCATAAACACTGGGAGCTCAGGTCACTGTAAAAAGCATGGGGGACAAAGGAATGACATAGATTGAGCCTAATCTTTTGTATTACTAACCCTCCTCGAGTTCATTGAGAGTCATGAGCTGAAATGGGAGTGGAGTCCAAGGGTATACCTACATGGCATCATCTATTTGTAATTATATTGGAATACGGAAGCGCATTTGAGATTTTTATATATGGGCATAGACTGTGTGGGTTAGTGGGAGATGTGCTTCTGGTGGTGGGGAGCCAGCATCTAAAACAAACAAGGCAAAAGCAAGGATCTTAAATCCAGTATAAATATAGGGACCTGGGCAGCAGGTTTAGACACTTAAAGTGAGAGTGGCCAAGGGAAAGTCATAGCATTGTTTAGGTTGGAAAAGACCTTTAAGATCATCGAATCCAACCGTTAACCTGACACTGCCAAGTCCACCGCTGAACCATGTCCTTAAGCACCACAGCTACATGTCTTTTAAATACCTCCAGGGATGGTGACTCCACCACTTCCCTGGCAGCCTGTTCCAACGCTTAATAACTCTTCCAGTGAAGAGATTTTTCCTCATATCTAATCTAACCACCCCCCCACCCCACCCCCAGCACAACTTGAGGTCATTTCCTCTTGTCCTATCACTAGTTGCCTGGGAGAAGAGGCCAACCCCAACTTCACTACCACCTCCTTTCAGGTTGTTGTAGAGAGCGAGAAGGTCTCTCCTCAGCCTCCTCTTCTCCAGACTGAACAACCCCAGCTCCCTCAGCTGCTCCCCATCAGACTTGTGCTCCAGGCCCTTCACCACCTTCATTGCCCTTCTCTGGACACACTCCAGCACCTCGATGGCTTTCTTGTGGTGAGGGGCCCAAAACTGAACACAGTACTCGAGGTGCGGCACCAGTGCCGAGTACAGGGGGGCGATCACTTCCGTAGTCCTGCTGACCATGCTATTTCTGGTAGAAACCAGGATGCCGTTGGCCTTCTTGGCCACCTGGGCATACCACTGGCTCACATTCAGCTGGTTGTTGACCAGC
>NW_009600695.1:0-24840 GCF_000690535.1 Cariama cristata
TTTTATTTCCCCTTCTTAACTCTGTTCTCTGCAAGACACTACCCCCTGTGGCTGATGGGCTGGGCCTTGGCCAGCGGTGGGTCCCTCTTGGAGCTGGCTGGTCGGATACGGGGGAAGATTCCGGCAGCTTCTGACAGAAGCCACCTCTGCAGCCCCCGCCTGCTACCAAAACCTTGCCACACAAACCCAATACAGATACACATCTATTTCAGTCCATGAGCACCCTGAAATTCCCTCCTGAAACACCCTGCCCTCTACCATGCCGCAGGCAGGAGCCCTTTCAAAGCTGCTGTTTGCGATGACTGAGTGTGAAGAAATCACAGTGTGCAGGAGGCATCCAGAAAATGAGTGTTGCCTGGCTTGAAAAAGTCTTTTATCAAAACTCCAGCATCTTCAGACTGAAGATGAGTTCAGCCACACCTCAGCAGAGCCTGAAAATGAGGTACACAAGTGGGAATACCTAGTTACAGAAAATGAACTGTCTTAAGAGGAAAACTTAATGTAACCACAAAGCTAATGGGTACTATCACCATGTGTTTGTTCATATTTCCTGATGGCGTTTTTGACATGAAGCTTAGCCCGGCATGGAGGATATATAAATATATACTTCATTTGGCAGCCTGACCTAGAGAAACAGTATATCGCTTTTGTGGATACAGGATTTACAAATGTCTCTGGAGACTAGAAACTCTTGACAATCCTCAATGCTGTAATTGATCTTACTTGCTGGCCTTTTGCATTCGTATCACTTCAGTCTCTCATATGTTAAATAATTCAACTATCTTATTTTCTGATTGCAAAGAATTAGGCTTGACTCACATTTTTTTCAGCAGCATGAGCCTGCAGAGTAAAGAAATGGTAACAGCAGGCTCCTGTGTGGTAGATCACTTTTGTGACAGCATTTGGTTCATGCTGTGAGTATGTGCTACACTAGTGTGTATTTATATTTTATTGAATAATTTGAAGTGTGAATTCCAAAAATAAAGGCACAAATGTTTCTTTTATGGGGGAAAAAAAAATGGGTTGTCAAATACATGTACTTATTTTTGAGGACATCAGTGAGTTAACGGCATGTCTAACCTTTATTAAGGTAGGGTATGTGTGCTATTCAAATACTTTTTCTTTTCCTCTAATAAATGAGAGAACGGAAGGTCAGATATCTCTTCTTACGCAAGAGCTTGATGCAACACAGAAAGTATTTAACCGCTAAACATGGACTCATTGACTGTTTTCCCAGGAGAAGCTGTACTTGCAGTATGTTTTATATCTGGCGTACGTTAACCCCCTTCAAACAAAATATTTCTCATAAACACACGGAAGGCTCATTTTAATTCCCCCTTAAGTAGATTGACTTGAAAGTACTTGGCAGGGGAACACTGGTGATAACCCATCAGCACTAACCACATTTTGAAGATTTCTCTGATTAGCCTTCCAAATCCACAGGACCTACTCTAGAGTAAATCTGCAGAAAATACAACTGGAACAGATCCTGAGACACCCTCAGCTTATGCTAGATGGGAGGTCCTTTGACTCTTGCCCCTGCAGGTCAGGAATTGGTGTACAGAATTACACTCACCAGGCAGACTTCCCCTGAACGCACCCTTCTTCTCACCCAGGAGAGCAGTGGGGTCACCACACCAGGCACGGCGGGGGCAGCTGCGGGGCCCGTGTCACCTTCCTCCTGCTCTTGTTCCCTCCTGATGGCTGTGCTGCCACTGACTGCCTGCCGCCCTGGTTTCTCAAGGGCTTTCTCACCTCTCCACATCCTAAGGGAATTTCATGCTCCAAACCTGTACCGGTGGCTGCATACTTTGGAGTTAAGACCAAACAAGCAATGATCACGTGTGGCCTAATAAATACTTAATAGACCATTACAAACTAATGAAAATTCCTAAGGCTGTCCCTACATTTCTAGACAGCCTTAAATGCTGACATAAGTAAGCCAACCTTTAGCTTTTTCAAATGATGGTTATTCTAAACATACAGCATACCAAACTGCAACAGGAAGCATTATTTTTAGCATTTTTACAGGGTGGTGGGGGTTTTTTGCTAGTATGTGTATGTTTAAGGTATAGAGTACAATATATGTTACAGTGTTCAAAGGGCACGTTCAGCTTGCGTTTTTGCAAAAGCCCTGCTTGCAGACATGCTGGAGGTTTTCTGCCTCTGACAGCTTTATGCTCATATTATCAGCATGTTCATCTTCTCTTGGGGTTTTAGCATTCTGAACGTTTCTGCTACGGTGTCTTCAAATCAAAATAATGAGACACAAGCAGGCACTATCTTACACATGTCATTGTCGGTAATTGACAGGGACTGCTTACTTGCAGACCCTCGTGGTTGTAACCCAGGCAAAGAGCTTAAACTCTATATTGAACTATAACTCTAAATTTAGAACCATTACTGTCCTTTATTAATAATAGCAATACTCAGCACTTGCGTACAGCAGTGCTTTTTATAGGAGAATCTTGAACATGCAGTGAAAGCACTAAATAAGCCGCAAAACACCCTTTGGTAGTTCAGAATTATAATTATCCCTTTGTAAAACAAAGGAGCTTCAAGAGGTCTTTTTATTTTTTTCAATAGCAACCATTACTGCTTCATCTAAATGTTTGCAAGGAAAACCAGGTCTGCCAAGCTAAGTTGTTAGTAGGTTTTGTGGACGACTCTGCTTTTACTCATAAATTTTAAGACCATGAGGAATGACTGTGATCGTCTAGTCTGACCTCATGGATACTACAAGACTATTTTTTCTGGCTTGGATATGGAAATTTTCCAGTTCTGTAGAGTAGTATTATATCCACACCCTTATTACACACATTGTACACTCTATAAACATATGCCGTACACAGTCTAAGTAAATCAGTCTTGTTGTTAGAATCAAATCAGAGTTTTTGTGACCTGTCAATCTCTCTTATAAATTCATTTCACAGCTGACCTTCCTCAGCAGAGTAGTGCTACTGCCAGCATCCACAGCACACCAAGCTGGTTTATTGAGGTTGGGCTCTGGTCACGCACCACCATGGTCAAACACTGCAGAGGTTTGTTGCAATTAGAGTAGCGTGCAACTTGGTGTCTTATTGCCCAGAGTGAATTACATCCTCACTGTGAGCAGAATATTTAGTGTTCAACAATAAAAGATGATAGATGTCTGCAAGGAATATTTTGTAACAATTACCCTGTGCCACATGCTCCCCATTAGCATAGCAATGAACTACTCTTTTCTGAGATACGGTGAAGGAAAATCTACCACAGAGGTTTTCTCTCCTTTTATGTTTAGCTCATTTCAAACATACAAGATGTCAGACCAAAACAGAGTGGTCGAGACAAAGCCATTATGACAATGCATAAGCACATGCATAAATTCACCAGAGAACAATAGAATGAGAAAAAAAAATCAAAGATAAACAGCGGAGGTACAAGTACACTAGAAGGGTGGATATATACCATAGCAAACTGAAACTCTTCTTTTTACTGGTTTGCTTAATGCTACAGAGGAGTAATTCTGTCCATACTCTCTTCAAGGGAGAGATGCCGTATGGAAATCACCACGCACTGTATTTTTACTATCCGGAAGTGTTTTCTATTAGACATATACACAGGATTTTTCCTATTCAAAAACCTTTTCCTGGGAGCCTTTTTGTCCATTGCTGAAGAGATGACTGATGACATGTCAGTGGAAAGATCCACTGGGGACACAAAACTGGGCTTCTAAACGTATCTCTTTTTCATCAGAACCTGATGGTTGTTTAAAGCAGCAGTGTAAGCATGATATTCCAGGTTTGGGGAGAATGTACCATCAAACTGCTTGCAAATAAAAACCAGGAAATGAAAAGAGAAAGAGAAGATATTAAGCAATGATGAGGGAAAAATGCTTCCTACTCAGAGCACCTTGACAACAAATAGAAATGCTTGAGGAAGGTTATTGTGCTCAGTGGTAGAGATATAACTGGAATATGAATTTGGCAAGATTTTTTTTAGTAGAAAAGGGGCAGCAGTTGTTTCTTATGTGTCCTATCAGGGTCTCACATACAGAAAACAAAAAAAAAGTGTGTCTTAACTACCAGTCTGCCTTCCAATAAACCCTGGAACAAGAAAAGAAACACGCAGAGGGCACATGTTAAACCAATACTTTCGACGTCCAGCAGAAGGGAAAGATGTTAAAAAATTTGTTCTTGAACCAGCTGTAATTATGGTAACAAAGAAAGGGAGAGGACAGGGAAAAGAGGTACCAAATTAGAAGGACATAGAAGATAGAGACTTAAAAAAGAATTTAAAAACAAAGAAGGAAATCTATTAGGGTTATGATGCATCTATATTGCACCAGCAGCCTGAGTATTCGGTGTATAGGTCCACGCAAGGAGGCTTGCTCTCACAGAAGTATAGTTGTTCCCACAGCAAAATCGTCCTTGCTGTTACTGAATTCTTCCTGCCCAGTATGTGAAAAGGTTCGTTTTCCTGGGATAGTCTGGCACTCCTTCTCAGTCGGTGGTACTCATTGCAGGAGAACATCTCTGTGCCTCAAGAAGAGGGTAAAAATGGTATTAGAAGACTGCAAGCATTTATGGGATCTCTGAAAGCAGCTAGTGCTCGGTCTCGTTTTGATCACACCATCTGCCACATGAGGAATCATGGGTCAAATATATGTACTCAACAACTGTGAATGGAAGGGCTCAGGCAACAGGACTTGCCGAATGAAAGGCTAAGACTACAAATTATTCCACTCTGTCAAATCAAAGTCTTGACAGTTATTTGTCAGAATTGGTGAGTGACTTTTCTGACACGTGTCTTTAGGAGAGACTGTGTCTTGAGAGTAATGGAGGTTGCACTAACTTTTGAAGAAGGCAAAGGTGCGAGTACACGAATACAAGGGGCTTCTACAGAGGCAGCGCTGCAATAAAATTATCATAAGTGAGCAAAGGAAATGGAAAAAATCAATTGTACAAAGTATCACAGATTTTGATGCTTCAGCCTCTGTGCTTTTCTGTGTAGAAGCATGATTTTTTTCTCTTTTGATGCATTTTCGGTTAAATATCACTGTCTCTTTCAGGTAGAGATATCATTGTTTTTCATGCTGTTTAGAACCTATCTGCCCAAAAAACAAATCATCTGTAACACAAGATACAATTACCTCTGACAAAAATGCACACTATTCTTACTCTTATACATAGAAGACCTTGTCATTGATTTGTTACTGAGAGCTCCCATGAGGTCAATGAAAACCTGGAAAATGTGACTGTATGTTTCAATCTTGCCCTTGATTGGGCAGTTACTGACACCTTCCTTATCACATTTTGTGTTTGAAAGATACAAATTGTTTTAAAGTAATTGAGATAGTAATCTCTGGAATTAAGGTAGGTGTGATTTGCATGCATATCTGCTCTGCTATAAATTGTTGGCACGGAAATGCAGTACCTAAACTTCAGCTGCTTTGATCATCCCCTTGTTATACTTAATATGCTCGCAGTGAGAAATATGTGAATAATAGACTAATTTAACCAGAAGGAAGGAAGGAAAGAAGGAAGGGAGGGAGGAAGGGAGGGAGGAAGGGAGGGAGGGATGAACAAATTAATTAATGAACAAAGGAATGCAGGTTGGCCCAGCCTCTAAATAAAAGACCTAATGACACTACCAAAACTTGAACAAAGGCCCTTACTGGTTTTTTTCTGTCCTGAAAGATTTGATCTTCTGGATAATAATAACACTACAATGGCAGAAGTGTTTCCAGATGTATAAGGATATTTCTAAGCCATACATTTTGGTTTTAGTTAGATGTTGCTGAGATAGAAGTTAAACCAAAGGAGAAAAAGAAGCCCTCACATAGTTATTATTTCACATATGTACACCTTCAGCTTAGTCAAAATACATTCCCTGAACTGCATGGCATGAATGCTTTAAGTGTTGCTTGTGTAAGGTTTACTCGAGATGCATTGAATTCAACATTCAGATAACTTTCATGCTGGTTCTACTTTTACCAGTGCAATTCAACTGGAATGCACCCTGGCCATTCTTAGGATTTTTTAATTGTAAATGAAGCTAAAATTGTTGATCAGCTTTTTGCATAGTCAAACATAACATAATGGTTTATAATAATGGGGAAAACTCTCTAAATTTCCATCCCACACCAAGCAAAATTAGAATTTTTTTTACTCCCCCCCCCCAAGAAAACCCCATTTTCTTTTGCAGTAAGTTTTCAGATAGTTCAATTTTTGTGTATTCAAAACCAAAAACTTTCTAGTGATTCTATTTTTAATATCATTTGATAAAGAACTATAACAGGCATCTAGGTGCCAACAGATTTAAATCCTGGTTTAGCAGGTGCTGCAAAAAATCCCAATCTCTCCCATAAGAACAGAAACTTAAAAAGATAACAGGCAGCCAAGGAAAACAAGCATGTTACAAACAAAAAAAGAGAGAGGGAACAACAAAAGGTTAATAGTGATTATTTCCTATAGCGGCTGTTTTACTTTAGCAAACCAAAACTAAGAAGGATATGAATATCAGAAGAAAATAGTAAAAAGGCCAGAGGGTGGTATGAGGAAGATTTGGGAAGAAATTGAAAGGTCCAGAAAGGAAATTAAAGGCTGTGAAGATGCCTCTAAAGAAAGGAGAAGGCCTGAGGGATAAGAAAATCTGAGACCTGTTGTTAAAAGCAGCCATAGCCCATGCTTAAGCAGAAACTGA
The DNA here is from genome assembly GCF_000690535.1 of Cariama cristata. Classification (NCBI taxonomy): domain Eukaryota; kingdom Metazoa; phylum Chordata; class Aves; order Cariamiformes; family Cariamidae; genus Cariama; species Cariama cristata. Next base: position 6,685 of record NW_009600695.1, read on the forward strand.
GAGGGCAGAAGATGGTCTGTGACCGCCATCATCAAGTTAATTGCTCATAATCATCTGCGTTACTCTGCCCACCCTCTGCTTGTCAAGCCCTTCCACTGGCTTAAAGCATAGATTATAAACCGTTCAGAAAAGAGACTATCTTTTAGATGAAGATTTGGTAATTTTGGTTAGCAGAATGGAACAAAGATTTCTGATTTGGGTCTCCCACAACCCAAGGACCATTACTAATCACAGAAATTGTACAGCCCTCTGCAGCTGTCATTTACACTGCCTGGTTAATGCACTGATTTTCCTCCTATGGCCCACAGACTCCTGGGAAATCATACTTCTAGGTCCACAAAAAGTAACTTAACCCAACATTCTGTTATAAACAGACTAATAAATAGACTAAGCAAGAATTCGTAGCTCTCCTGGAAAGTGCTGAAGCATTGATACATTGAAAAAAAATGAAAGCTACTGGCCTTGTATCATTTTGCAATAATCAGCAAAGGATAAAGAGACACTCTGCCTTTATGGGCAGCGCACGGTCTGTGTCTTGCCGGTCAGCGGAGGAGGTGAGGAGGCGAGGAGGTCCCGCGAGCTCCAGTCCCCTCGCGCCAAGATGCTGCCATCTGCCACTTTCTCCCTGCAGGTGACAGTGGACAGACTGGGTTAAGAACTCTGCCTCAGGTCTTCATAATTTGCCTAATCTCTCTCTTTTTTTTTTTTTTTTTTTGCACCTATAAGTGGAGAAATTGTACCATTTGTCTAATTGAATGTACACTGAAGGTGGTTTCCTTGGCAGAGCGGGTGTTTTGACTAGTGCTTAGGATGCACAAAGGGCTTAAGAAAGGGGAAAGAGAAGAGATGGTTGTGCAACCTGTTGTATTTGGCTGACTTTCTCTCATTTTAAGAAATGCAGCCCTTGGAAAGTTGTTGAGCAGAGCAGGTCAGGGTGTTACCAGCTCGTCCTTCCTGACACACTGTGCATTCATACTGTCTATGCTCATTTTACAGACTCAGACAGAGACACTATACTAGGTAAAAGTGCTAGCTACATATATATTGAAAACATGCTTTTAATTGTTGACCTGCTTTCACTACTGATTATTCTTGTTTCTACCTTTTTTAAAAACCACTTCTGCCTAGTAACACATTTCTATGTCATTTTTTTTGCCCTGTATGTTTTCGGTAGTTCTTCATGGATTTTTTTTTGACGTTGCTTATTTTTAGTCACTCGAGGAGGCTTTCCCACAAAGTTTTGGTATGTTTTCATACAATTCAGGAGGGGAAAATACAAGTAGTCATTTTAAAAAGGTCTGGTTTTCAAATAGGTAATATCAGCTGTGAAAACACAACAGAGTTCAGCTGCAAGAATTTCTATATATTGGTAAATAACAGAAGGTACAGGGACACCCAAAATATAGATTTTTAATAATGACATTATAAAAAACAGGCACCTAACCTGAAAGACTCCTTGAGAGACAATATAATCCATTTCTTACCTTTAAGTGGGATCAAATGTACCTACGCTATTCCTGGCAGATGCTTGTCTAAACTAATCTTAACAATGCACCATGATGGTGTTCTCAAAACCTCTCTTAGCAACCTGTTTCCATGAATAAGTACCCCTTTAACATTAGAAAGGTTTAGGGGATTTTTTTTACTGTCTTGTCCAAACTTGCCTTGCTGCACTGAAAGCCCATTTCTTTTTGTCTTATTCAGAGAGAACAAAAATTAATATTTACAGTGATTGATTTTCTCTTATTCAGAATAAAGAATAAAAACCTTCTCTCCCTAAGACAATAAAGATAGGTACCAAGTTTTCATCCTTCAGAATTTCACTTACCCTCCACAAATTCCCAAAGATTAATAATGACTCATGATTGATTCAGCCAGTTCTTCCCATATCCTGGCAAAGATGTCATGATCCAGATAATTTGTTATATTGCTTTAAGTGTTCTCCCATCTGTCTTTCCACTGGTCTAATCCGACCTTTCATCCACTTATTGCTAGTCTAAATAGCAGTTGGCCAAGTAATAATCTGAGGAAAGAAGCTAAGAAAGCTTCAAATATTTCTGTATTTTAGGTTTCATCTGTTCACAACTTTCCCTCTTCACTGAGTGGAAGGTTTTTCTTCCTGCTGTTGTACTTCTATAAGGATGTATTTTATACTGCATGTTCTTGGTTTGCTTACCTTTGTGTGTCTTAGTTTTTCTGAATTTTTTTCCTCATTCCTATTCTCTTTCTTTACAATTCATCCTTAGTAACTTGACCAAATCTCCACATCTGCTCTTTTTAGACTTAGAATTTTCTGTTAGCTAAGCTTTTTCTTATAGCACTTCCTATTCTTCCTCCTCATTGAAATGATTCATATCTGAACATTTAATTCAGCTTCTCAGGGAACTGCCAACCATTCCTAACTCCTTTTTCCATCTCAGACTTGCCTCCCGTGATTAGCAATACCACTGCAGCCGTAAATCTGAAACTACATGCAGAAACCTAACAAAACCTTTGCACATAGCAGGGAATGAATTTCAGAAGTGAGAAATGACTTGCAGAACAAATATGAACTCCTTCTATAAATATGAAATGGGGAAAATCTCCTTTCAAATGGTACATGAATTTGTCAGGTTTTGAAATGTGTAATGATGGGTTAATGTTACTGCATTGAATCCCCACAGTCAATGATGAAGGAAACAGACTTTCATGAAATATATTTCTACAATTCAGGAAGCTGCGTTGAGAATTAGGACCAATTTAAAGGTTTAAGACAGCTTTTCTGAATGGCAAGAGTCAGTTTAACAAAATGTTCTGTTGTTAGGACATAGTATTCACTGGATGTCAGGATGACATGCTTTTACTTTAAATAATAAATGCTAATTATGAATTTATTTAGCAGATAACAGACAAAGGTATTTCCAATTCATCTTTGTCATATAAAAGTTTGGGTGTTCCCATGGGGACAGAAATGAGGCTCATTAAAGTCAGTGCAAAGCCTCAGATTTACCTCAATGGTCTCAAGATCCACCTTTAATGTGTATGATAACGCAAAGTGAAAAACTTGAAGATAAACATAATCAAAGCATGACTGAAGAGCTTTGCAGTCACACAGACTTGTTAAGCTAGTAGAGGTACATGGCATTGCTGCTCAGATATAGAGAAATAAATAAAGTCTATCCCATAAGTCAAGTTTGAGAAAAGAATAAATAGGTAGTGATGTAGAAAGATCTATGGAGCTGTTTATCCTGTTGGTGTTGAGCCAAGTTATGACTATTGGAGAACATATCATTCAAGTGACTTTTACACTGCTGCATAATGGACTGATTAAATAGGCTTATAAAACATTAAAGAATGTAGAAAAACTACTACAGATTAACAAAAAAAGGTTTGACAAAGCTTCAGGCAAGGGGAAAAAGATCTGAAAAGATATAGAGAACTCTTCAGGCATCCAGGAAGTTACACTTCTGAAGTCATTGACACCCTTACCACAAGAGACTTATAAGTCTGTACACGCTGGCTGCTCAAAAAATTGAAAAACCAGAAAGGTAAGCTGAAATTTGTCAGGAATCTTCATAAAAACACAGAGATTTGCAGGCTGCATGATACGATGTGCATATGCATTCTTCCAAAATTAAATTATAGTATCTTTTCTATTTGAACTGTAAAAAGGTGATATTTAGAGCACATCCTGTCTTCTGAGGACCATCACATTTCCAGACAGCAATAGATTTTGGATTTCATAGCATTACGTCTATTTTCAAATGAAGCCAATTAGTCAACTACCCATCCTAGCAGAACAAAGTGTTTAGTGCCTTTAACAAGTAACTTAATGCAACCCAAAACGTAAACAGTAACAGCAAGACAACACTACCCTGAAAGAACGGAAAAGACATAGCTCTATCCAACAGCAGCTCAGCATTCCCCCATTAAAGTAACTTCCAAAATGTATTATTCTTCTCTTAAAAGACAACATATTGTGAAGTGCCAGACTGAACCAGACAACTGAGGCATGTACAGCTTTCCCTTCTACAAGAAGTTTCATAAACTGCTCTTTCTTACCTAAGGGAACACTAAATATTCAAAGTTTGAAGAGAACACAATGCTAGAAAAAGCTGGTGAGAAACAAGTAAGTATTTCTTGGCATTATTGTGATTCACAAATTTTGTCCTTAGGTACTCAGAAATGACTGAATCAACATTAAAGATATTGAGAGAGGACTGGGGTTTTACACAAGTTCAGAGCATAAAGGTAACTTCAAGGGAAAACACCTAAAGAATAATGACAGCTTAAAGTTTCACCTTTTTTTTTAAATGTCACACAGGTTTTTATCTTCTTGAAGAAAAAAATCATTTTAAAGCCACTTGTGTGGCATCAGAGGATTGCAGCATGAGGCTTGAGCCCAGTAGCTTCAGGGATTTCCTACCCTGTGGCAGGATGAAAGCCAAACTCCTTTTACTAGCATGGAGACTGAACTTGTGTCTAATCATCGGTAGCTTATAAACATATATAACACATCTACGTTTCAAGCTGGTCAATGCTTTGAGCTTTGCTGTACGTATTTCTGAAACAGAGAGATGATCTTAAGGTACTTGCTGCCCTTGGAAGAGTCAGAGAAGGAATCATTTGGCCCAACAGGTTTAATTAGTGCTTGTACAAGAAAAATGAAAGGACTGAAACTGTCTTTTCCTTTTCAAGAGCACTCTCTATTATCCTGTCTGTCCACACAAAAGTCATGGTCTACTTTTGATTCTTCCTTTAGATCTATTCTTTTCAAAAGAAATACATTTGAATTTATCTGTACAAAATGCTTATGTTCAGCCCTCGGTCTGTAAGTGCCCATAGCAATACCACCAGATGCATGACCTCAGAGCTTGGTCATACGTTATTCTAAATATTTACAGGATAAAGAGTTATGCTACAGGATTTGGAAAGATGAGATATTCTGATGGTACAGTGGTACTTACACAACCAGATGTTTATGATCAAATTAGAAAAAGGTTATACATCCTGTGGGAATGAGTCAAGAGGAGGTCGAGGTAGTCCCAGAGCACAAAAAGCTGGAAGTTACCTCTTCCCAGCTGACATTTGGCAATAGACCGCATGCACTTCCAGTCATTTGCATTGCAAAGTGAACAGGTATATAAATCACCTGAAATCTCAGACGTTCACCTGACAATACTACAAAGAGTAAATGATTAACAGCACTTAGCTGTGACTCAGCAAGAAGTGACATGAGGTTTACTCCATGTTTTACAGTTGATAGTTCATTTCTGTTTTCATCTCTGCTTTGCTTTTGCATTATACTTCATTAATTGCTTCAGGAAACGGTTAGAGTTTACAGACTGCCTGGAAATTGGGATGTTTTAAGAGAAGGTACTGAAGCACATTGATCTGAATTATATCGAATCTATTCTTTCCCAATGGTGCACAGCAAGTGACCTTTACCTCATTGCACAAGTCTACTACTCCTCCGTTAACAGTTTACAACTCATGGTTCCAGTTTTCATCCATATTAAATGTATTATAAACCTTTAACTTGAGAAGAAGCCAGCCTATGTGCAGGACTTTGTAATGTATTGAAACTCCCCTGTTGACTGAAATTGTGGTTAGCTCCTGGGGATGGGTTTCACTCTGAGCAGGCAAAGGCTCTCTGCTGGAATATGCTGTTAGAAAAAGGAGTGACAGGTACTTTTTTCTTACTTAAAAAAACCCCACACCCAATAACACCTTTATGCAAGTCATCATGAATATATGAACACATACACCCGCCAGTAGCCTGTATTAAACACAAATTATCCCCTAAACATAGTGCAGGTACAGGACATTCTCAGCACCTAACTCTGTCTTTTGACATATAGTGACTGACATTATATCATGATCTCCTTCAGAGAGTATATACATTTTAACTAAAAATTACATTACCTTTTTCCTTTGTTCCTTAGCTGATGGTTTCAAACCCCTACACAATCTATTGACAGAACTCCTATGCATTCTTTGCAGTAAGACATGGAACAGAGACCCAGACTCAAAATTGTCCTTTAGTGCTGCAGTTTTGTTCGAGAAATATATATTTAATGATTTGGTGGGGTTTCATCTGTCATATCGATCATTACTGTGCTACTATAACTAACAAGCATTTTCAGAAGATCCAATAAAATAAGCAACAAAAGTTCTGATAATTATTTGAGGCAACCACCAGAGCATGAACGCTATTTTTGTCCTTGCCATTTCAGTCACTGGAAATAGATATGGAAAATTTGAGATTTTAGCTTCTCATTTTGTTTTTGAAGCAGCAAAGTGTCAGCCATCATTAACGCTGCGCAATCTACCTGAATACAAGTGAGAAAGGAAATGTCAAGAAAACCTTATCTAAAGTAGTGCTACCAGATAGTGCAGTAGTACGATATCTATTCTGGACAAGAATAACCAGGACAGTGTCTACCACTTCTTTTCAACAAGGCAGAGTCCATGTAGTTTAAGCTTTAAAAAAGTAGTCTTTTTCTAATGAAGTTGCAGTGGCAACTTGCAGCGAATTTGTAGTTAATACAGCTAAATAGAGATTTCTCTACTTCAGTTCTCTATAGATGAAAATTGATGAGAGGACAGCTGTTATTAAAGCAGGCACTATGCTGAAGAAAAATGGGTTCCGATTGTAATTTTCAAATAAGGGCTTTATGTTTATGTCACAAAATTTGTGCCTGGGAATGTCCATGAGGCTGCAATGCTTTGTGCACAGGTTTGCCAAGTTTAAACTGGGACGGGCAGGATGAGGAAAATTAATCTGTGCAATGATTTTTCTCTTCTCAAGAAACAGTTATGAGAACTTCAGCATGTCCTCCCACAAATACAGCTATTGAGTACGCAGCTGAAGCCACCCTACGCACCCCGGAAGGAGGAGGAGCAGGTGCCTGCGTTTGGTCCCACCAGGGGAGGCAGTACAGCCCCAAATCCCAGCTTGATGGAGAGGGGATGCCCAGAGTTCCCTCCTGCCTTCCCTCCACCCTTGTTTCCACTACGCTTTCTGTTACTAAAGGTCCATTTTGCTAGAAAATTAGCCTGCAGTTTCCCCATAAGTTGCCCTCCCTGCTCTGCAGCCTGTCCAGGGTGGATTAGAGTGGGACCAGGGAGGAAAGGCTCTGCTGGGCAAAACCGCACCTGAGTCTCCTCTGTGCCCAGCTGAACTAAGGAGCCTGGCCTCGCTGGGCGGAGAACGTTTGTTGCAAGAATGGTCTGGGGCCCTGAGAAGCCAGTATTTCCCCCAGGCACAGGAGTCTGCTACAAGCATTTCACTTCTCTAATATCAGCTTCTTTCATAAGTAAATTCCTCTGTCAAAAACACAGGAGTTTTGCTCATCTTGTGGATGCTTTGAGAGCTTGCAGGTAAGCCTGGAAGTGTTTACAAATTCCCATTTTTCAGTTCCAATACCTGGATATGATTTCATACAGGAACCTAAACAACATGTTTCATATTTTTAAAGGACCCTTAAATATGCCTGAACACACACTTTCCTGGCTAACAAAATCCACTTTTGTTGGTATTTTGCATATCTGATTTCTGTTGCTGTGGTACAAATGAGTTGCTTGCTGAGGGTGTTAGACACTAACAAAACTTCCTAGGAAATCTGTGCTGTTCAAAAACCCAAAATAAACTAAAACTCCAGAGGCTTACACAGATTTAATTTTCTTTCTCACTAAGTTTGCCAAATAATTCCTTCTATGTAGCGATCCCTGCACACCACCAAACTTCGTGTGAAGACCAAAGGTCTACTTTATGGCAATAGTGCTGCTTTAGTGTTTCATTCCCTGTAGGTGTGAAACTAGAGCAATGGAGGCTCTTCTTCTCCCATTGGAATAATGCATTACATTGACATGGATGATATTAAACCTTACCAGTAAAAGAGAAGGGTATTTGATGTACACAAAGAAATACCCACTGTCTTTGCCTTCACACCTCTTACCCAGAACCTATAGACCTGTGACCATGAGACCTGCACTGAAGGGGAAACGTGCTGCCCACTGTGTTTCCTCTTACTGATGGGTGCTATTCATAACATAGTTAAAAAACATTTAAAATTGACCCTAAATTCTACAATGAAACGTTATTGCATGCTGCAGAGGAAATGGTCGTACATGAAGTAGTGTCCTCCACAGGCCTGAAAGTTTTATTCATCTTCAAGGTGGGGTCTCACCAGTATGTCTCTACAACTTCGCAAACCAGTTCTGCACAAAGAGTATTAAAGGGTTTGTCATGTCTCCATGATTTATGCGAAAGTTGTTCATTTCACAAATAAGGAGATGGGCATTTCTGACTCCAGCTAACCCAGAGCTCCTTCTGTGTTACTCCCGAGTCATACACAATCTCCATCACTGAAGTTTTCACAGGCTACGCCCTTTCTCTGTGCCGTTAGTGTCCTCCCACAGGGCTCAACTCGGCACCACAAACCAGAACTTATTTAATGGTTCTCTTGTGTTGGGAAAGTCAGCAGAAAATCCATTTCAGTCCTTTCCAGGTGCATCTGCAGGGCCAAGAGCAAGAAGAAAATAAGCAGAAATAATTTAGGAGATTCATCTGCAATGAGCAGAACTAAATCCAAATCTGTATACACACAGAAAATGAAATTGCTCCATAAGAATCTACCACTTTTATATACTAGCTCTCCAGAGATAAACTGCCCTTTAAGATGTGAATTCTGGACATCACAGGTAAGCAATGAGAGTATGAAATTCCAATTACTCACCTTGGGCACTAAGAGAAAAACTGAGAAAATAAACACACCACTTCTACTGTCCCTAGCAGCCACACACATACACAAGGTGCAGAGAGAGTTTGTGATAAAGGGCATCCCCTTCGAGGTCATGTCATCATAATAGGGATGTTTTGTATTTTTGTTTTGCTTTATCCTGAGGCTATTCCACCTCCAGTCACTGCAGAAAAGGCCACGTTGCTACTTACAAGCGAAGAGTAACCTAATACAGTTTTATTACCAGGCTTTGGGAAACTGGGAAACAGATGAAGAATGACTCAAGAAAAAGAGGTCTTATCTACTTAACGGAGACAAGTGAGCATGTGAACAAGAGGCAAGGGAAGTCTCTGGTGGAGAGCAACAAGTCTGAACTTTGATCCAATGCAATGCTCACAAGAGGCTTTCACGGGGACTGCAGCATGCTGGAAGACAGAGAAAGAAAGAGGCCATTACATGGGAGAAACGCATACAGGAAAATATATTTGCCTGTTTGGTAGAAATGATTTAACTGAGAAAAAAAGAAGTTCAGTTCCTCAGAGTGTAAAGACAGGACGTCATAAGAACTACCAGAGTAAATATTGAACTGTCAAAAGCATGTCAGATCAGAAAGTCATATGTTTAACTAGGTAATAAGTTACTATATGTTCTAAGCCAAACTTCTTCTTATCTTGCTTGTTAACACACAGCTTCATGAGCACACTCACCTGGGAAAAGTATGGGTTTGACCACTTACAATGACTCCAAGGATCAGCTGCAGATCGATTCCCACTGCCAAAGGGGTCCCCAGGGCGCCCACCGGCTGGAGAGCCTCTGACACCCGGATCATGCAGCTCGGCACCTCGGTGACACTGGGAGGCGAAGGCCACCCCTCCTCTCCATTGCTCCTGCCCCTCCACCTGCACAAAACGGGCGCTCCTGGAACTGCACTGGAAAACAGACTGTAGAAATGGTCCAGGCTGAAATAACCCTCCCAGGTGAGCTACCTGGCAGCCCTTGAGGTTTACTACCAATTGTCTGTTTAAATCTTTTTCTTTTTCTTTTTTTTTTCCCCCCACAACTAGAGCTGTAATGACTGCTTAGCATGCTACAGTTTGAAAACTAACTTTGCAGATTTTATGCTTTTCATGTAGCTTTGCACATCTCATGTTTTTCCTGGACCTGCTGGTAATTCTGCTACAGCCATTTTGAACTAAGCCCATACCGGCCAGGACCATAAAGCAGTGTCTAAGGGAATCAGCTACGAAGAACAAGCTAGAGAAGTATATGAAGTGCTCATCACCCCAAGACTGAAAAAATAACTTTACATGCAAATTAGAAACATTCCTGGAAGTATGTTTGCTCTGCAACACTAAAAGCTTAATTCACTTGATGACTTTGAATAAGAACTATTCTCATTTTTAAATACAAAAGATACAATTACATTGCACTATCTTCCAGTTAATAACACTTGCTGAATAATTATATTTTATCATATCTCATTCTTTTAATATCCTTTTTCTGGAGAAATAAGGAGTGTGCGTGATTGTAGGCAACTGACCACATCTGCTCCAGTGTATTCCATAAAGAAGCATAATTTATGATCACCATTTATTACTTACCAGGTTAGTTGCTGGACAGTAAGAGCAGAGCTACTCAGTTTTTATTCTTAGCGGCAGAGGGTGAAGAAAAGAGGAACGACAAGTGTTTGCACAGCATCACCGAGTGACAACCCCACTTCTGCATTTCACGAGAGAAACTCCAGCACCGCCCTGCAGTCTGCAGTCCGACCCCAGAACTCTTCTAAAACATTTTTAGCATTTTACCTGTAAACACACAATGTTTTTGAGGAGCAGGGAGCAAGGAAAGGGGCAAGGAAGAGGTTTCTGCCTGGCATGAGACAGAGATGACCTGAGGGCCACCATGCCAGGCCCAGTCAGAAGAGGACACCTCCAGCATTGATGGAAATCATCTACAGCTCTCGTTCGCACCTTCCCTTTCCTCATAAGTAAGGTAACAGGCACATCGTTGCTGGGACACTCCCAGCCTTCTTGAAAACTGCTGGCATTTCATAGCTAAAGAGAGGAATTACACCATGAAATGAGTTATTAAATAAAGTAGCTACTTTTATTGTAGCATATTAACTTCTGTGTTCTTCTGGAAAAAATGCTTACGCTTGGGCTGAGTGCACGCTCCATTCTCCCAAACCAGCCACTGAGCATAAACCATTTGTCAAGCATTAAGGGAGTCAGATCAACACTATCAGAGGTCACTGACTGCCTCATACATTCATTTGCTATAATTTTATTTTTTTTTTTCAGCATCCAAGGTACTTCTTTACAGTAACCCATGCATGGTACCAGGGTCCATTTCCTGTAATGTCATATAGCACTTACAGCATCTGTTGGCATCTGTAGCTGCTCCCAGGGTAACCTGTGAAGTGACCCTCAAGGAATAATTGTCCTGCTGAGGGAGCAGCTGCTTAGGTTTTGGGGGCTATGGGGTTTAGGTTTGAGGTAAACATACTGCACTTGGGTCTCTCAGCCCAGCTGACTTTTCCAACACACGTGGAAACACTTTGTGGGATTCACAGAGCAGGTGGTGTATGTGGGGATCTGGGAAATGAGACTGGGCCTTCTGTTTTCCAGAAAACACAGAACACGTCTTAAGGAAGGACAACAGAGCACAACAGGGAAAGAATAAAGGGAGGTAAAAGGGGAGGAAGAGGGGAACAGCCTGGAAGTCCACCTCACAGCATGCTCAGTGGTAAAATCAGATTCTTTTAGCTTCTAATTGGATGGATGCTTGGAGCTTCCCTTTTTGTTTCTGCTTGAGGAAACTCGGTGCTGGTGCTCAGATGAACAGTTTCCCATCTAACATGCACTTTCAGTTTATGGAAATACAACTTATAACATTTCAATTGCTTGTATCAAAAGTCATTTTGATGCCAGGTAAGAGTTGCTCAGCATTGTTTCATTGGAAGGGGGGGGGTTTCCACAATTATAATATGTTTTTCCTATCAAAGGAAAAAATAATGCAACAAAGGTAGAAAGAGAGTAACTCTGCGGAAGGGCTGTGCAGTGGGATCCTTCAGACTAACCTTATTGCAAGGATTTTGTACTGAGATGTTCTCCCTCTTCTTTTTCAGGTTTTTTTTTTTTGAGTGTGCCTCTAGATACTGGCATCGCAATGGGACAGGCATCTGTTGCACCTACCGTCTGCAGGAGCAAGTCCCAGATGAGCCACAGTCCAAGTTGGAGACTTTTAAAGATGAACGTGCAGCCACTTCATACACCACAGCGTTGCCCTACAGCCTAGGGTGCCCTCAGCAGGGGTTGTCAGGGCCACATTCACGTCTTCTGCTCTCATGGCACGGACGCTACAGGCACAGCCTGGAAAAGCCACTGCAGGGCCAGAACGTAACTCCCCACAGCATCCTCCCGGCAGCGTGGAGGTCTGGGTAGCGAGGGAAATCTTCCCTTGTGAAAGGGAGGAAGATGAGAAGAGAAATGGATCTGCAGAAACCAGTAATTTGGCTTCTTTTAAGCATCAGTAAGCCAGGAACAAATTTCCTTCCTCATAGTAATTTGGTTTTTTACTTTGTTCTGACAGACCCATTTCCTTGCCGCAGCATTGCTTCTTGCAGCCACCCAGGCAGCAGACAGGACAGGGATGCCTTGTACCACCCATGCTGTGAACACACCTCAGTGTTTTCCACCAGCTGCTACATCTTCTCTTGCACTAACCTCAGCATAAACTACACCATTTAAGGTTGTCCAAGCCGTCAAAAGCTGGAGCTGCATTGCTGCCTCTCAGCGATGTGGGCAACCCGGACCGACAGGATGGAGGACTAACCAGGGACAGGGCAGGAGGATGGAAAGGGACTGGCAGTAAGATGGAGGGCCAGCACCACAGCAGCCTTGGAGAGCTTCCTCCGCTCTCAGTCGAGGGATGGAGGATGAGGGAGTCGCAGGGAGAGGAAGGTCCGGCCAGGGCTGCCCCATCCATGCACAGCTCGGGAGCTGATGCAGCTGATCTCAAGGGCTCCACAAGGGACGGAGCGTGGCAACAAGGTCATGGTCGTATCCCTGGTTTCCTAGGCACCTGCCTCCTCTGTCTATGCACGAAACTGCACTTCCTGACCTTTTTTGGCCCTCTTTCTTTGGCTCTAGGGAGATAATAAATGACGGGAGGTGGGGGAGGGATGGGAGGGGAGGAGGGACTGCGGGGCTCCTGGGCAGCGCTGGTTTACCCAGGGCTGCTCCCCTGTGTCACCCTCAGCTGAGGTGCCAGTAGTTAGAAGCTGTTGGTTGACACTTTTTAAGCCCTTCTAACAGGGGGACAGAGTTCCTGTGCCCACACCCCTCCCCAGCAAAGGAACTTACACCTTAACCCTTGAAGTTAAACACCTGTTTCTCCCCAATGTCAAAAATTTCAGTGACTAGCCAGAACCTGAAGCTTACTCCAACAAGGAGATTTACTAACTGCTACTTTGAACTATTGGAATGTAAATTAAAATCTCTTAGGGTTGCAATCTAGCAATTTAATTTTAGGCTGTGCAGAGCCGTGGAGGAATGCCAGGAAACACTCACTCTCCCTCCCTGTCTAGAAAAGCCAGATTAAAATACAGAAGCCGGTTTACAGTGTTTTGTGCTGTCATTCACCCCACGTTACTTGTGTCAAGCAAATGGCTGGGACTCATGCAGCCATCAATAAGCCTCAGAAACATCAAATTTACATGCGGACTTCATACTTTGTACTGGGTACCAAAACCACTCCTCCACATGAATCCTCTGAGGTGGAGCTGAAGAGAACTGGTGCTTTACACCTGTGAAGCATCAACCATCCTAGTATCCGCACTGGAGCAAAATGGGTGAAGTTTCCTGCAGAAAGGAAGAAAATCATATTTCGACTAAAGTTGCTGAAATTGCCAGATCTGGGGTCTGTGGACTATGTGGTGGGAATTCAGGTGCTGCGGTTAAGTGTTACTCTGCTAAACACTATGATATAAGATGGGAGAAGTAACACTAAACTATAACCAAGTTATTTCCCATTGCAAATCAGAAAAGAAAAGGAAAAAAAAAAATCAGTTTTTTTCCCTCATCACAATAGAAGTACAGCAAGGGAAGCAGTCTGGAAGGAGCAAATGCTCTTCAGAAGCCATTAGAGTTAAATATAGAGTAATTTCCAAATGCTCGTCCCCTCTTCTGCCTAACCCTCACTGTTGCCAGCGTGCAGGATCATTTCTATGGAGTCAGAGTGCACACGCAGGGCAAAAACGTGATCTCATCAGTCAATGGCAGCCCTGCACAGCAGGTTGTCCAAACCCCTTTTCCCAAAATTGCTACTGAGCAAATACTCCCCAAACGCAGCGTTACAAGTTCAAGGCTGCTCCCAGCATCCCCACCTCCAATATTCCACAAGCCTGGAAACATGGGAGACACCAGCATTCGCTGTCAGCACAGTCTGTGGCAAAATTAATACCAAAGGCTACAAATTAGCCTACATGCTGGTCCACTCTAGAAAAAAACTAGACAGTCAGCACCTAGGTTTCTTACTCATTTTTGGGGACCCCACCATCACCAGTGTAAAACAGAGACATCAGAGCTATTTTATCACTCTCCACACAAGTCGGATTTGCCAGCTACAATCAGAAGACAACTGCGCTATGTGAATGCTTTGAACAATGCCCTGTGCAAATTACCTCCAGACCAGATTTATGCCATGAAAAGGCCATAGCCGAAGGGAGAAAGCAAACCCGTATATCCTGGCTGCTATTAAAGTAATGTAACCAGCTTACATTAGTAAAACTAGAAAAAGGTACTGTATTACATCCCAAAAAGAAAAAGATGTGCAACAAAATATTCATTTAACACTGCTGACTGTGCCAGACCAATAACCCTTCCTCAGAAATTAGGACAAGAGAGACAGAATTGCTCGGGGGCCCTCAGTCTTGTCACTCCTCAAACCCTCTCCATCCCTCTGTGACCACAAACCTGCTCCGTTTCCCACCTCTCTTCATTGCAAGTCTCTCCTGATTGCTTTTTGGCTCCCAAAGGCCAGCACTTGGGGAGAAAACTCCAAAATCAGCAGCGCAACCTATTGCTTTGCATAGTGCAAAGGACATACCTGTGCAAGGCAAGATTCATTCCTTAGCTGTAATAATAATTTGGCAGTCGTCCCACACCAGCGGGTATGTTGTTCCCGAGGACAGTGGGGCTGAGCCCGTGCTCTGCAGCGTGCTGGCCAACGGGCTTCTCCTGGGACAGACGGGAGAAATTTTGGAGACTTTTGAAAGCAAGATCATTAGAGGTGCGTTTCACCACTGCCACCTTCGACAGCAAAATAAGTCTGTAATCACAACGGGTTTGTCTGATTACAGGTGTAAATCAAGTATCCTGGGAGTACAGGGAGCAACAAATACTCTGGTTTATTGTAACAGGCACCGGTCCCCATTTATAAAAACTTGAATTTGTGCTGTACAGTGGTTCGACACAACGCCTCGGTAAGTCATTCACTATCCCGTACTTACATTGAGTTATCACATGAGCAGCCATTACTCAAGGTGACAGTCTCAGCACAACAAGCCCTTGTCGAGAGCACTTGAGCTGATGTCAACACAAAACAGATGAACCTAATAGACACTCGCCTGGATGAGGCCAGCGCCTGCACACAGCCACAAGCCTGACTGTACACAGTGGGACAAATCGACCGAGCAGAGCCTCGCTCCAACATCACTCTCTGCATAGTAAGACTGACGGTTTTCTGCTTTTCTTCAGCAAAACCCCAGGCTTATCTAATTTATTTTTTTTTGAGGGGGTGGGAAGTAAAAATAACTCCTAATTAACAGCCACTGGTCACATCTGGCAACATGTTTAGTGTTGGGGGGGGGCAGTAACCTTTCAGAAGTGATGGGAGAAAGCTTGGCTTTGATTTTCTCCATCAGACCTGATCTGTCTGGCACATCGGGGCACAAAGCTACCCAAAGACCTGGCTATGCAGCCCACTTTGGGGAAGAAAGGGGCTGTGCCCAAATCTGGTGCAGGTTAGACCAGTCTTGGAGGTTAATCTAACCCAAAATCTATAATTTTCTTTTGCTAATTCTGTAGACTTATCTATTTTATCAAACATCTTGAAAGGCTAGTTTTCTAAAGCTGCTAGCTGAAAAAGATCAGAATTTCCTCCATGTCTCTGTCTCTTGATTAGGAGATATTTCCTTACTGCAAGCAGACATCGCTGTTTCTGAGCTGATGACAAATTATTTTTTTTAAAAGCCATAGCTGAGCCTCATGGTGCAAAAAGATTCATTCCCTAACCAAGAATAGTAGAGAACAAACAAAACACATACCAGTTCTTTTTCTACCGCCAAAGTTACTTCATTGTCATTTTATAATACACAATTCCCTAAACTGTGTACAGAAATTTCCTTCTTCTGAACCATTGCCAAACACCACGGTACAGCAACTTCAGTACTTGATCAGGCAAAACCTCCTTTAGTGGCCAATGGTTATTTGCAGAGAGAGTAAAGACTGAGAGATCAGAGCTCCGCTGTGCAGCACAGCCACGAGGAATTACACCGTGTCTCTCTGTCCAAAGATGGAGAATGCCATTTACAGAAAACACAGCAAAATTTGTCGAATTGTCCTCCATCCATCACAATATCTGCAGCTTCCTTCTCAAGGCAGGGAAGATGGTGATAAATATGGCGTAAGCGCATTAAAATGTGTCTTTTTCCTGAGCCACAAATAAAGCTGCCTGCAGGATCCGCTTCCCCAGGAGTAAATGACAAGGAGAAATCCAGGGAAAACAAAGGGAGCTGGTTAATCGAGTGATGCCCACATCCCTCAACAGACATGATCCTACAGAACAGAGCATGCAGTCCCAATCTGGCACTGTTTACAAACACGATGCAACTGGCATTGTTTCAATATTATCGTAACAGGTGAGCACACATATAGCCTGGGGAGGAAATAGCATTTTTATTGACTGACAGATTGCAGTACTACATTACATTGAACATCCCATTAAAAATGGAGTGAGCCCTGCCTAAAATACGGCACTGTGCAAAGGTTAGCAGTACAGTGGTCATTTTATCAAGGTTAAGGCTACCCTGTAAAGCTTTGCTATAACAGCTATGTTGGTTATGAATGTCAAATAAATAAATGCAAATTGTATCTCAAAGTCAGCTTTAGTGGAACCCCTAAAGCAGGTACAGATATGCTTTTACCAGCTTAATTGGGCTGTTTGAGGAAATGGCATAACAAAAGCAGCAGCTATACCTGTATCTTTACTGCAGGGCTCAGCAGACATGCAATGCCATCACAGCCACTGCAGCAGCACTGCCTCCACAACAAGCCACCCCTGATGCAAGCTGTATCCATGTGTGTGGGTATACATAGATAATGTCTGTCTGTATGTACATATCCTGACTCTCAGGTCCTGGTTTCAGCCGTGGCTGCAGCCTTCGACCGCTTCTGGGGCACGCGCAGTCCTCAGCATCTCCTGACGCTGGTGACAGTGACTCCACGGCCCGCTGCCACCGCCCTTCACCCTGCACTTCTGGCCTGCCTACAGCCAGATCGATAAAGTACAAAACAGATAAAACATTATTATGCACACATAAATTTAACACTTCAGCACTGAAGATTTTGCGGGGTTCTGAATTACATCTCCGCTAATTGTACATCTAGTTTTCCTCACTCTGACAACATCATGACTGGCATTTGTTTGCCTCTGATTTCTGCACTGAGCTTCCATCTCTACAGCAACCAGTGCTCGAGTACTCATCGAATGTCATTACTCATCAAATACCATTGAGACTAAACGTTCTGTGTTGTCAGAAACAAGGGCTGAAGAAGTCCCCGTGAAAGGTTATGTCACTTAAAGACCTTCAAGGGATATTGTGGAATAGCCAAATAAGTCTGGGTGAGACTGCTTTCTTGCCTTGTAGAAATTTTTCAAAGGTTTTTGGGTTTCGTTTATTTTCGCTTGCATTCTGATGAAAAGGGAGTTGGAAAAAACCTAGAGACCACATATTTCTCAAAAATGACTACTATATCAATCAGAACATGTATCTCAAATGAAAAAGACGTGAATTAAATCCCCCCCTCTGCCTCTTTGAGACCAGGAACTTCCCTTTGAAATCCATTCCCTCTGAGAAACATGTTTCATAGATAAGTCCAAAAAAAACTTCAGCAGCCTCTTTCTTACCTCCGACACAAAAATTCTGCTCTGGACTATCAGACAAGGAGGAAAATGATTGCAACTCACATTTAGGTTAGAAACATGTATATTTAAAATAATTTATCATTGAAAGCAGAGCCAGACCTGAATGCAGGCAGAGCCAACCATTTCATCACTTGCCTGTGCCCATGCCTGTGCAAAGAGAGGGGGTGTCCTAAATCCTGCCTGTTCCTGTCCCACAAACAGCAGCACAAGAATGAAGCTCTTACAA
>NW_009600695.1:24874-75930 GCF_000690535.1 Cariama cristata
TGCACCTTCCCTAGGGTCAGGATCTGGCCGTTCTTCCCCAGAACCACGAGGCTCATGTCAGATTCTGGTGCTGAGCAGCTCTGAGCCAGCTCTGGGGTTACGTTGGCTCAGTCATCCAAATCAGCCAGGCAGAGCTCAAGTCTCCCAGGGAGCTTTTCTGAAACAGTAATTAACAAGGAACTGGAGATATTTCTCCTACTTGTTATGTCAGCAGCAGGTACGCGGGCCCACGCATGCTGAAGAGCAACAAGTAAACATCTGCAGAGTGTCCACACATATGTCACTCCACCTTTTAGACACCACAAGCTACTGGTGCTAGCAAAAGCTTTATGATCTCCCCTGGGTTCATAAATCTGAGGGTTTATATAGCTCTCAGTATCTCTTAAATTCTACCTTACACTTGGACAGACCTAGCCCAGCGTTTCTTTCATTGACTACGTGTTGCACAGAGCCATAATCCCTTGGATGGAGCACAGTTGGGAATGCATTCTGGGAAAGTAAATATATTACCACTAATTATGACACTGCTCATGAACATGGACAGAGAACACCAGTGTTTGGATGACTAACAAAAACATATTTACTACATATGAACACTGTTGTTCCGTTCTGGTCAGTCATTTCTCAAGTACCCCTGAGCTCGGTGCATCGATAGCAAATGGACGAGTGGAGACTGGCACTGGGAAGTAACCCACCATCTGGGAAGCTGCTCTCTCTTAAGCAGAACACATCAGTGTTTCTTACAGGAGAGGAAAATGCTTTCTTGGCTTCTCCTTTGACACAGCTAAGTCTGGTGGGAGGAAACAGCAGAAGGAGGGCCTTGCCCCAGTTGCTGTGCTGCGTGTGCAGTTCGCGCACCGTCTGCGGTCACCGTTGCTGTTGGCTTTCAGAAGCCTGCTAGTTCTTGCGGAAATAGGCTACTCCCATAAAAAAAAACCTCCAATGCATAGAACAGATGGAAAGCGTGAAATTGTGCATGGAAAAGTGGGAGGAAGATTACTGAAAAATTGCTTTTCAGTTACTAATTTCTTCCAAAGTTTGAAGAAAAGTTAACCTATAACTTTTCTGCAGTATCTTTGGCCAGCTCATGTTCTTAAAATTCATGGAAATTATAATTTTCAAAACAGCTTTTAAAGGCCACACTGAATTCCAGGCTCTTTTTTAATCATGAGACAGAACAATCAGTGGATCCCAACAGATAAGGCTAGAAGGAGCCAAAACCCACTGAAGTTGAAGGATGTCTCCAAAAGCTCCGGTAGGATTTGGTCCAGAGTTTGCCTTGTACACTAACCACATCCTAAAGGCTGTTGGCAATGACATAGTACGATTTCTCATTTTCCATACGGAGAGTCACATGAATTGATAAATGCTGCCTCATTTGAAAGCTGGGTGCTTACTCCCTGGCTCAATAACACTCTGCAGACTGCCGACTGATTAACTGAGAGGCATTTTTGAGATACCTAGTGATGAATATCAACAACAAAGTGAAATGTCAGCAAGTGAGTGAAATATATTGCAACGCTTGCATGGATTATGAGAACTTGTATTATCAAACAAGAGAATAAAGTCAAGGGATAAGCAAGTGTAGATTCAGAGCATCCAGCAGGATAGTGATAATTAAGTCCAGGGAGATAATTTTATAAGTGTAAATTTAACGGCTTTACTCGGATTCTCACCTTTTCTTGTATAACCAGTAGGTTTATTCAGAGATCATGTTAGTAATCAACTCGAGTAGAAGTGGCCACATGAGTAGAAAAGGGGCTGCACAGAAGAATAGTTAGGTTGAAGAAAAGCAAAATTACAATTTCCCTGCTGCCTGCTAATGACTTAACGACCTCAAATGTGATCTGTAGGGGGCTGCAAAAGGAAGCTGTCTTTTGAAATTCAAGCAGGAGTTTCATATCTGTTATGCTAATTTCCAGACATTAATGTGATCAATTTTATATATAAACAACAATTTCATCTGTCATTTTGGGCTCAAGTTGCAATGCTTTTCAGTAAAAAAAATACCAGCAAGTAAGTCCCTTAGGCTAGAATTGTGACCCTGGCATCATCCAGAAAACAAGCCCTGTTAATCACCCAGCTGCAATGCCATGAAAATAAACACATCTGTTTATGAGCAGTTGCCTGTTCTCACGTACCTGTTACTGGGTGCATCATATGCACCATCTTACGGTCATAATGAGGCTGGCCAGTAAAGAAAAACTCTGTTTAAGGAAATGGTTCATATTTCAGCACTGAGTTTTGCCTGTTGTAAGGATGAGCTGGAAGGGACAGGAGGAAAACACAGTGGTAAGATAATTGCTGTAGATATACAGTGTTAGATCACCATCCCTTGAGATGCCTGCTTTCCCAGCAGTTCCCCAGCTACGATACTGTGCAATCAATGTTCCAGACTGCAAATATAAATGAAATGACTGGCTTGCAATTTGCAGCCTCTAGACCTAGGAGTCCCTGGAGTGATTTTAAGTTGTCCAAGAAAGGGTATTACTAAAGCAAGCTCCTATATTCTACATATGGTTGTGTGGAGAGTTTTTTGGTGTCTACAAATAGCTAGAAATCGAAATGCTCTAAATGAAGATTTAAACAGGCTAATGGGAGTGGTAACAACCAAAATCATGAGTCTTGACCTGCGGTCTCATAAAACCAGTGCAAGCACTACTGCCATCAAGGGTGGCCTCAGCCTTCCTGCTGCACACACCAAGCCAGAACCCGAGGAGCCTTTGTAACAGACATCGCCTTGAAACGTTTGCCCAAAACTTTTCATTTCAACAGATGAGAATTTCCCTATATCAAAGACTTTCCAATCACCTGTAATAAACACAGGCACACACACAGTTTGGACAAAGCACTTCGGTCCTTGGGTTTTGCAAGCTTAGAATCAACAATCCAACTGGAAAATTGAAAAAAGGCCTCAGTGTAGTGAGAAATTACAACCAAACAGCGCATAAATTATTATGAGAATAAATTTATATTCTTTTTAAACATTGTAAAGTCTGATTTCACATTTAAGCAATTGTTTCATTATAACAGCACTTAAATACCTACAATTAATGTTGGTTTCTATAGTTCAGACCATTTTATATGAATACATAAGACAAATGCTCAGATATAAATCTCAGGTGGTGATTATTTTTAATAGTGCAACTATTTTCTCATCATAATCACTGGGGTACAATTCCTGTTCAGCATTCCTTGAGAAAGTTAAGTAAAAATCAATCTGATTTACTTTAAGGTAAGGGCTTCCCAGCTCTGCTCTCTCCCCCTTCTCTGCTCAAGTAAATATAAATGTGTGTTAGCTTTGGGGAGAATCAATGAAATTATATTAAATTTGTAATTCAGCCAAGTGTCTGCAAATTCAACTAATTATTTATATTTTTGAGTCTTGTTGATGCTGCTGTGATTGAAAAGCTCAACAGCCCATCTCCTTAATGTAAGCAGTATCTGAGGCTTTTACACATCCATTTCATTAAAGTTGAGACATTTTGTGGCCCAGTTAAGTGGTGTAGGCAGTTTTCTAATTATTTACTGGAAATCATGAAAAAAAGTTTGGTCTCCTGAAATGCATTTTATAAAGTAGCACATTTTCAATAGGTGCCAATAGCTTAGTACATATGTAGTATAAAAAGATTTGGATGTTTGGACCTTATAAAATCATGACTGGCCCTATTTACTTCCCATAGGACTTCTCTGAAGAGCTCTTGGTGAAGGTCAGAGCGCAGCAGGTTCCTTCAGACCTGTCCTGCTCCAGGAGGCTGCGTAAAAAAAAAAAAAAAAAAAAAAAAAGAAACCAACCCCAAAAATGTCATTCTCCCTATTCTAGCAGTAAGAAAGGAATTAGCCTGATGTTAGTAAACCCAGACGGGGATGAGGAAAGCCTGCCCAAAGACTGTAGGGTGATGAATTTCAACCTGTAATATGACAAACACTGGTGCAAATACCTCAACATCAATTTGAATCCACAAGGATGAGTTCACCGCAAAGACCTCTCCTCCCACGGCTGCTAAACACCCTGTGACATTTATCAGAGGAGTGCAGGTAATGACCTCACTTCTCCTTGGCAGATTACATTTTGCCTCCATGAACTCACCTTTAAAATTCCAAATGAATTGTTCATTATTCATTTCCTGTTTCAAAATGTCCATTATTAGCAAATATGACATTTCAGTAGAAAGAGAAACTATTTCAATGTAATCTGCAAATAAATTTGTAAGGATTTCAACAAAGCAATTAGGGGAATTTCTGGACTACAGACACTGTGTAATGTGAGATTTCAGCTTGACGGATAGACCTGTCAGGATTCCCATCAAAAAACACAGCTGTGTTTCCCTTCTCGCCACCCCACCTTTTCATGAGTTATATGTGAAAGTTTTGTTCTTTCTTGTATTTATTACTGGCACCTTGGCACTTTACCCAGCTTTAATCCATTTTAATCCTCCTGTTGTCCCACCGAGAAGAACAGATACCGAGCAGGACTGGAGAAAAAGGACAAATTGCTGCCATATCTACAGGGCTCAGGAGCCACCAAAGAGAAATGCAAACCCAATTAAACCTCTAGAATGTACCAAGTGTTTGTTGGGTCAGGGAAAGTAAGGATGACCCAAGCTGAATTTGGGTACATCATGCAACCTGCAAGATCACAACCAGTCTCAAAGTTTCCTAAAAAAATAGTCAAAATGCATGATCACAAGTTACAAGCTCTGCCAAAAGGCCCCAGGGCATCATTTTAGGAAGCTATATAGCTGCTTTTTTTTTTTTTTTTTTGAGATTTTTTTTCCCCTCTTTCCTTCTAAGTGCAGTGAATTCATAGTTCTGTTCCGGTTTCTTTTGAACTATGCACCAGAGACATCGTAAATAACAACCTTGCTGCTATCTCATTAAGGCTCAGAAATTTTCCAGCCATTGAAAAACTGAATTCCTTTCACATTTGCAGGTTGTGCTGTCTCACTGGCAGCTCCCTCTGAAAGGTTCCCTGACATCCCAAGCTTAGTGCAAATAAAATCAAAACTTTAATTCATCCTCTGTCTTCTTCTCCCCCAGTTCTTTTTTAGAAACATCACATCCACAACACTGTATTTTTGGCCCCATATCTCAAGGGTCATCTCCAATTCCCCCTTCCCTGTCTTACAGACTGTGTCAATCAAATCTGTTAAGATCTATTATTTTTCTTTTCCTCCTTGGAGACAATCATGTCCTGGTTTGACTATTGCACTTTTCCTTCTTGGGCCCTTCTTCACCGTAATTTTTTCTAGTCCATACAAAACCAGTCTTCCTTTCTGCCTTGCGAATCCTCCCAAACTTAGCTGGTAGGTTAGTTTAGATAGTTAAACTAAACTCAGTTTAAGTAATTAAATCTTGCACATGTATAAAGAAATTTCCTATGAGAAGCTGTCATCCACACTGTGAGCCTAGATCTTGTTTTGACCTGCATGTCCCTGCCTCATCTCACTAGAGTAGGAAAGAAATCCATGAAGTATTTAACCAACTTCCAGAGCTTTTGTGTTGGAAACAGAAATAAGCATAACAGCTGAGCTGGTCAAAAGCATCCAGCTAGGATCCTCTTGCCTAAGCTTCAGACACAATCATGCTGGCTGCGCTGGGAGGGAATGCAAGCACAGATAAATAGAAGATTCAAAATAATGAGATACCCACAACACTGCAAATAACTTAAACAGCGGTTTTCACACTCTGAAGGAGTGGGATGGAGCTGTTCATGACAGATTTTTTGTGGCTGTGTCAGAACAGACCATTAAAGCAAACAACGGAGCCGAAGAGTGAACTCAAGGCCGGAGCAGCCTGCCCCATCTGTGCAGTCAGAAGGAAGTTTTCGTTTCCTACCTTACATGCACCGGGCTGCAGCCCTTACACACAGTCGGTACGCAGCCCTTGGCAGCGAAGCAGAGGATATGTGGTGACAGGGGAGTGGGAACAGTTCCAGGGAGCTGCTGGAAGTACAGGAGATTTGAAGGGTAATATCAAACGACGGATGGAAATCTAGCATCCCTGGAACAATGTGAAATCTGAAACATTAAAGTATTAGCAACCAGGAGTGCCCAATCATCCAGAACTCTCATCATCAGAATGCTAGAGGAGGCCACCTGGAACATTTGTTTCTATTGTAATCCAAAATTATTACTCAAGTAAAATACATCTTTACACATCAAGTGCCTGGAAAGAGAACTTTTATCTTTGCTCATTGTCACTGCAGGCAAGCTTGGAGAATCCAGCTGAGACAGCCCTCTCAATATGCTGCACCAAGTAGGGGATACAATACACATGGTATAGAATGAGGCAAATGGGCCAGAAATGGGGTAAGGAGGGATGGTTCCCTGTGCCTTGCAGGGCAGGCAGGCAGGCAATTTGCCACCTTCACCAGGGAAATCCATGGCCACATCTCAAATTGAACACAAACTCTCCCGGGCTCTGCAGCATGGTCTTTGAGCAGCAAGCAAGGTGACATTCAGGGGGCCAGTGCTAACAGCAGCAGCAGGGTTGGGTCTGCTACGGCAGCATGAATCTGGTACCTTATTTAAGAAGGGAAAAGGAATGCATGTCGCTCACTCTTGTCCCAGCATTTCCAGCGTGTCCCCACGAGGGCTTCTCTGCCTCCTGCTGGCACACGGGAGCTCGCGGCTCCATCAGCCACTTCCCATTCCCTCACCTTGGAGAAAGGAGTCTTCCTCTCCTTTTGAACTGCCCTGCAAACAACTCTCCTTTATTTGTAACGATGTCAAGCTCTTCCTAAGATTTGTCACTTCAGCTGAAAAACAGGCATTGTGAAATTAGCAGCTTGCCACACACAACCAAAACCACAAGATTTTCAGCCTCGGCCCGGGCTCCAGCAATCAGGGGCCTTCATTTTTTGCTTGCCCCTGTTATGCAGAAAATACCAGGTAATTCCCATTTGGGAGGAAATGAAAGATGAGTGTCTGTGTCAGGAGCTGTCCCCGGCCCAGCATCAGCGACGCGGGCAGTCGTGCAGCCCTGCCTCCACGGGCAAGCTCAGCAAGGGGAGCGCTGTGGTTTTCTCAAAGCATCACAGAGAGATGAAGAAATTAATGGAGCAGGAAAAGCCAGTGTCAATCACAAAATCTGCTGCTGCAGCTGCACCGCTTCAGAGCTTTAGACAGAAAATTGTGTATTTGCACCCTTCCCCACAACTTCCCAGGGAGAGCACGCTATTTTAGAGGTATGACCAGAGAAGTCTAGATATAGACTCAACCCCCCCCAAAACTTCACAGTAAATGGGTAGAAGGGTTTGCAATCAGGTCAAAATTCTAGAAATGCCATAGGCTCACTTCTGGCATTAAACTCTGGCAGTTTCTGGTAAGCAGGCAAGACAATGTTTTTGTCATCATATCTTAATGGTCTTGCCATCATCTCACAGTTCACCAAGGCAAAACCCTGTTCCACCTACCTCTGGTGGGACATGAACCTTCTTTTCTCAGGAGGATTACCACCTAGCCCCCATTTGCCATACCTCGTCATGCAAGCTGAATACTGTACCTGTTCACACAGCCTGAAGATATGACTCCACAGATTTTCATTATTCTCTTTGCAAACCATTCTGTATCCTTTTGTAAATCAGACAGATAAAACTGCTATCCCCCTCCAGGCCCTAGAGTGTTTTCATTTTTCAAATACTGAGTAAAACAAATAAAAAATCATGTTAAATGACTGCTTTTACCTGTACTTATGCCTAAAATAAGGTATTTTCTGTACATTAATAAGAAATACATATGTCAGAACACAGAAGAAGTACGTTTTGCCCACAGTCTGTTGTGACAAAGCATTTATTTCTGACTGTATTCAGCCACCATCTGTGTCTCACCGTGCAACCTGACAGCTGCCACTGGCGGTGTGACCTCCTCAGCAATCCTCGTTAGTACAGCTTCTTACCCTGTCATTTAAGAAAGAGAAATGACTATGGAATAGCTCCCAAATGAACACCTCCCCCTACAACTAAAATTCAAGGGATGAGGCAAAGGACAGAACATCTGGCAGATAACAGTATATTTTGTGTGTTAATCAGCAGTGCAGACCAAATACAACATGTTGTGGAAATAGAAAATTGAATACTTCCAAACCAGGAGAGATGGTAAGCATATATGCCTACTCTGAAAAGGACAAGCAAGGAACTGACTCTGCATCCAAGAGCATCCCCAGCCCAGGGCGAGGCAGCTCCCAGCCCGGACGCTGCTCAGCGGGCCGAGAACGCTCCCTCCCCCGCAGTGGCTGAGGTTTCTGGGTGACAGAAATGCCTTCAGGCATTATTGAAGGGAGTAAGGTCAAATACATATTTTGCCTTTTTGACTTTCTTGTTTGGTATCTTTTTAGGCTCTTTGATACTGTGTCCTTGGAACCGAAAGTTCAAAAACCAACTACAGAAAACTGAATTTTTACTCTTCTCCAGTCTTTTGTCTGGAACAAAAGCATTTGCTTACTGAACTACCTGTGGAGAAACACAAAGCAACACTTCAAACACCCATTCCAAATCAGAAACACAAGGTAAAAGGCAAACAACTAGGAGCCTGCTCAAGGACCATAAATTTCCTTATGTGATTCCATTTCTCTAACAAGCTTTTGTTCCTGAAAGTACTATTAAATAATAAAAAATTAAAAAATGCTCTCCTTTAAAGCTGAAGCAAGAGTTTCGGTCCGGCTGTAACATCACCAGACTAGAGTACAAAACACAGCGTTCAAACACAAAGACATTTATGAACCTTAAATACCTGTGTTTAGAGACTGTGAGATCTGCGATGCTCAGAACAAGAGAAAGTGTTTACAAAGTATACATAAACCTATCTTTGGTAGATCAGTAATTATAAAAATAATTTATATTTGGGGCACTTCATCTCACCTTCAAGATCTCTCACAGAGGAGTACGGTGATAAAACATGGGATTAGCTTTGGCTTTTGCAACACTGAAATCAATCAAGTATCTGTATGCAAGTCCAAATGGACGACAAATTGTGTTTGTCACACCTATAACCAATTCTGTGAAAACAAAAGATGTAAAAATTTACAGAATCCTAGGTGCCCTATATTTACCCTTTCTCTGGGAGCTGGAAGTGAAGACAGGATCCACCTCTCCTTTTTTTTTTTTTTTTTAATAAGCATCTTTTTCAATAGACCTTTATTTTAGTGGTAGATTTCTTACTACAGCTGAAGTTTTTGCTTGAGGCAGAAGATGTTTGAAGTGTTTGAAACAGAGCACTCTGGGCTCCATGATTATACTTCATATAAATGGAAGTATATGGAAGAGTGGCCTAGATTATACTTCATATAAATGAAGTTACTATATTAATCTCAATATTTGTCATGAAGTATGACAAAGTTTAAAATGCTTTAGATTTGCTACAAAAAACAATATTATGAAAAATCCTTCCTATTATATCTGTTTAATTTACTACCTGCTTCTATATATATATATATTCTAGTGGCAAGACATATTTGTTTTCTTTATTGGTAAATATTAGAACAATATGAGTGATTAAACTAGAAAAAAATATGTGCTGTTGTGAACTCTTAGTTACAGAATTACTTGCTTCCACTGCATTGCCTAGATAATTCACTGATCTATATACCCTAATAAATATTCACGCAGGTCAGTCTCAAGCACAGATCCTTGTCAGGCAGATGTGTTTGAAGCACCCCAGTTCCTGGAGCCAAGAAAACACGAGCGCGCCACGTTCTCCGCATCGTGTCCAGCCACCTTTGGTTACCTCCAGCCGAAATTCCCAGGTACCCAGTTACAGCCGAGCGAGCTGGCGGGAGACGTGGACTTGTGCCTCAGGCTGCGCGTGAGGCTCAGCGCCTGCACTGCAACAGTGAGCAAGTCTGGAGCACCGGGACTGAAAACACAACTTGAAGTCTGGGGTAGAGATAAAGCACATATGAGAAAGACATAGGAAGAAGAAATATCAGAGGCATAGAAGAACATCCCTGTGCAGAAACATTAAATACAGGAGGACTCTTCAGTTTAGGGAAGCAATCACTGGGGAAGGACAGTTAGGACCTGTTATATCGAGTAGGTGAAAAGTACAGTTAGTCGCTGTTTCTAATCATACAACATAATGATACAATCAGGCACTAAGCTTAAAATAACAAAAAGGAAGCATTTTTTCTCATAATACATAATCACATCATGGGAACTATTGTTACACAAGCATGCAAAGGTAAAAAAATATAAATTACTTCAAAAACTGTTTTAAAAATTCATAGACCACCCAGGGAAGGATCACTGCCCACTTGTCCTCTTCCCTTTCCTAAGCACTCGGCCAGTTACAGCTGCCAGGGATGAGATATGGACTGGGAAGGTATGGGACCCATTCACTCAGCTTCATTAGGTAGAAAGCACTCATCTCCATTCAAAATGCCCTGGGAGTTCAAAGCAGCAGCAATAACAATGAAAATGTAAGATCTGTCCTTTAGAATAAACAATGTACTGAATAGGTAATAAGTATATATCAAGCTTGTTATTGGCATTCTATGCTATGAGACGTAGAGCTGGGATCGAGAGATTGCAAGCAGCTCCAGTATTTCTCCCCTGAATTACAGAGCTTCTTTCAAACAGAAAGTCTTTCAAAACAGAAGGTATCATGACTAGTTTGTGTACATAATATTTACTTAGTTTTATTTGGATTGAAACAAGCAAAGAAATCCAAGCTCTAGATGTCCATGCGATCACTCGTAAATGCAATTTAGTGCACCAAAACCCAATACATTAAAACAATCTTTATAAGTAATTATGAACTGACACCTAAGAGCTAACATAGCTGAAACGACAAATTAGAAATGTCATTTCATGATGTGCATTAGCTCCATGTCACTCAAAGCCAATGTATTTTTACTCATATCCAATTAGAATTGCCAGCTACTGTCCATTTTTTTCCTTGAAGAAGGTATAGCTGAAAGGACTGCAAAGAGAAACCTGACTCCAAAGCATTGCTTTCGGAGCAATCCATAACCCATCTGCATGTGCCATTAATGTTGGACATGGGAGCAGGGCTGCCGTGTGCCAAAATGCTCACATGAAAAAAGTTTTTCTTTGGGGGGAAAACAACAACAACAACAAAAAAAAAACCAACAAAAAACAACAACACATAAAGGCTATTTAAAAGGTCTTTTATAAGCTGGCAAAAAGGTTACAAAGCTGGATAAAGGACACTTGGACAAAGAAAGAGCTGGGCTGTTCTTTCTCCAGAAGTCCCAGGCAAGGGAACAGGTAGAGCTTCCTGGACTCTGAGAAGGGACACATCGTAAATGGAGATCTTGTCAGACACTGAAGCATCCTTCTTGCGGGCATACGTGTGAACGAGGCACATTCCTGTGCCTCTTGTTATCGCCGCAATGTCACATCAGTGATGCAAAACGAGGAGCCAGAGAGTGAGGGTCCCTAATAAAACAAAAGCTTCTGCATTGTCAAAGATCCCCAAAAGTTTGTGGACAGCCAGAGAACTCAGACAGTAAGGTAGGCACAGACTTCAGCTCAGGGTTATTTAGCATGTAATTTGATTTTATGTGTTTTCCTGCTTTGTATTCATCGATTTCAAATCCTTCCCCAGTACCCACTTCTGCCACAGCAGCTATGGTAAATTGCCAGCTCATATTGGATAGGCAAGTGGCCAGCTGAGACTATGGGCATAATTAATGTGTCTGTTTTAACAACCCACCTCAAACCTTCAATTTATACAACAACACATCAATGTAAAAACACCTTCTCGTCACAGCCCTTTCCATTTTTTTATCATCTGCCCTCATGTTTGTTACATTCACTTATCATAACATCTCATAACTTAAATTGCAAGCTGTTGAGGACAAAAAAAATATTCTGTCTTGCATATTCTTGTGCAATGGGACCATGAACAATGAGACCCTGCCACAATATCTTCTCTGGAAATTAATACACGTAATAATATTATTATAACCCTCCAACCATTACCTTATCATTTTTAAGTATATTTTTTCCTGTCTTTTTTAAGCAGAGCAAAGGAAGCTCCTGTTTGATTTGCATTCAAACGTGAATAAGATGCCAAGTGCTGCACCTCTTTGCACTTTGCACCATGTGCTCCTTACAGCATGCATCTTCCATAGAGAAAAGTGTGTTGTAGCAGTAGCAGATTAAATGAATCCAGACAGCTTTTTGTCCTTCAGGGAAAGACGCCTTGTTTTGATCACGCTTCAGTCTGTTGATGCTCTAAAGTCACAGGCCAGCAATCCACAGTACACAGCATCTCAGTACCATGCTGGAGATCAGAAATGGAAAATGCGTTCTTCTTTGGGAAAAAACAATCCTTCATACAACATCTATTGACCAAAATGCTGCAACTCTGGTGAGTGGTTATCATGTAATTCACCTTTGGCTTCCCACAGACTGATGAGGGAAGCAGACAGCTCTTCACACATTCCTGGTGCCTATTTTCCCCCTTCCCAATGCCCTGAACACACAACACACAACACGAGCCAATGACAACGTGAAGTTCATCTGAATGTTTCCACTAAGCCAAACCTGTTTTGAAGAGCAAACCTGACATCCCAAACCCATCCAGGGAGTGTTTTCCACTGAAACCCTGCTCAGAGAGAGCACCACAAATGGCAAGGCCCGCTGCCTGCCAAAGAAAAAAAGCTCTTGGCGTTGAATCACCTATCCATCAGTAGCTATGAATAGTAACAGCAGCATGTAATCATCAATACTCTGCCCTGAAATGATCACTTCATACTATTTTGCTTACAGGCAAGGGTGGGTTTTTTTGGTTTTGTTTTTTTTTTTTTTTAACTCTAAACAACCAGGTTTAACAAGACAATTCTTTTGATAATGTGATTCTCTGCATTCATACAAATGAAAATCTATACATGAAATCTTTTTTGATATATTTGTTTTCTAATAACCATGAGTTATAAACAAAGTCCCTGAGATGTCACCGACAAGACCTCCTCCTGTTTTTCTAGGCATCTGATGGCCCTTTTTGACGCATGCAGCCAACTGCCCGCGTCCCGCTTAGTTCACTACTCCACAACCAGTACACCCATACAGAAGATAAACCTCTTGATGCTTTTATCCCTCCCTTCCATATTCCAAAGCCACCCTGTGACCCCAAGGACCAGGCTGGACTCCTTTCAGTGCTGACAACTGCTCTGATCACGAGCAACAGCAGGACTGATTGCCAATAGAAACCTCATGCTCCTTTCTTCACCCCGGGAGGTTAAGATTTTACCATACACTTACAAATGTCTCACAGAGACCAGTTCAGAGGTATACGTGTACTGGAGTTCAGTCTGCCACCTGGCAGAACAAACAGATGCAGAGTAACCCACAACTTTTATCATTTTCCCTCTGCAGGCACAATTTGGCCATACAGCTAACTCATGCTGCAGGTTCGGCTCAGTGAGGCACTGCAAACTATCCACACAAGCAAAAAAAATGCTGCCAGGGAGTAGATTTAGGTTAAGCATCATTCAAGGATTTGCATGCAAGACTCTCACCACAGTGAACCATGAAGACATTAACACCACGATACGTTGAAAAGATAGCCGAATGCATTTGTTTAGAGCACAGAGAAAAGCCAACTTTTCATTCCCAAAACAATCATTCAGTGACAGCTGAAAATTAAAACTCTTCAAAAGTACCCAGGAATGGCATGTGGTGCTGATGTTTGTTTGGTTTTAATTAGAATATTTAGATATCTGGAATTGAAGGGAATGCCAACAACCTTCAACATACTGGTAGAGAGCAGAGATAAGATACTTGTAGTATATTTCTACCACTCAGTTTTAGTTCATACAATTAAAAACATTAGTCCCAGTCAACTTGATTATCTCCTTGTGTAGCTACACACTGAGCATTCAACTCCACGTAAGATCTCTGCCTTTTCTAAGCGGCTGGTTAAGGCAGGCTGCACACCCACCTGCCTGGTAGACCTCAGCTCACAATCCTCGGCTGAACAAAGTCAAGAAGAACAAACACTTCAGTCTAATACTTGGGATTGCAGCTCCGGTAAGACGTCAGTTGATACCAACTGCAGTATGAATCTTGCTCATTGAAGTACAAAGGGTCTATTCTTTATAACATCAGTTTAACAATGTCTGATAAAAACGGTCTTTACTAAAGCTTGGGATGCACTCATTTAGACATCTCTTTCAGGTGTACGGACAACATCAGGTCTTAGTAATTAAATGTTATCTATAGTTATGATGATTAAGAAGGTGACAACTGAACAAATAACACTATATGTAGGAGTACTACTTACTTTTCTGTTTTAAGATATTGTTCTTGCAGGCTAAAGAAACAATCCTCAGGTAATTTTTGTTAGAGAAAATGGTTCTTGCAGCCGTTCTCAATGAGGAAGACTAGTGACTTGGACAGGTTTAGGTCTACTAACACGAAGGGAAAAGAAGGAACTTATTGGGAACAAATATCATCGCTGGCAATAAGCTCCAACCGACTTAAAGAAACTTTAGTTAAAGACTGTAATTAAGAAATGCAGCATTTTTCCAAACAGTTTAAATGTGACTAAAAGCTTTTTAAAAAATCCTTTTTTTCTTTTTTGCAACATTACCCAGAAATAGTGGATCGCTACAGCTGTAGGGTAGAAGTAAAAATTTTTGAAATGGCACTAAATTCTAATGAGGAAAAAAGCATTTCTAGAGTTTGCTACGTGTTCAAAAATAAGACCAGCTACTAACCAGCCTTTTGAGAAACTGGATCTGAACTGAGAACTGAGAGTGCTTGTGGCTGGGATTACTGCAGAGATTTGAGCCGAATTCCCGGAAAACTGGGCTTAGTGTGTTTTAAAATCCGCATAACAGACAATTTAATAAATATTGAACCTATCATGTAATGAAATAATCACATGGCAAGAACATTGCTTGCAAAAATACGGTCTGTTACCACTACAGCTATTGTTTTTTCAGACATAAAAAACATTTATCAAAAGCCCTTTAGCAGAACCAGTTGCACAGGTGTATGGTATACAGAGATGATTTTTTCCTCCCTGACCTTGTGTTTAAGCACCTTAAGTAAGTGTCACACAGGTGAACTGCTTTAAAATTATTTTCATTTACCTACAGGAACCAAGTAGCTCTTCTCTCCTCTGCCAGCTAACTTGATATGTGCCAGGGGTCCAAACCACAGGTAAAAAGAGTGAATATCCCATCAAATCTGCTTGACAGTCGATTTGGATATGCCAGCTTGGTGGCTGTGCTTCAGATCACGTTGGCCCTCAGTTTGGAAACAACTAAGCAGGCTCAATATTCTATTATTTTTATTTCTGATAAGGACAGCGAGGTTGGTTTGGTTTTCCCTCAGAAGTGAAGTCCCATTTACATATGCTCCGGACATCGAAAGAAAAACATTTCATCCAGAGTTGGCATAAATATACTGCCATGAGGCCTCTTGGGTGTAACAGGGGAGGTTCCACAGAAAGTTGGTCAAATGCATTTAGAAGAAAATTTACTTAGGGTTTTTTTTTATCTATATGCACTTATTTTATTTCGTGGGAACTTTAGAAGGGCAAAGGGAGGAGTTAATTTCACTTGGCCTATAAAGGTCTTTAAAATTTTTATTGTGTAGCGACTTTTTTCTAGCTGATGCATGAAGAGAAAATGAATGAAGTAGCATTCTTTAATCCAAAATTGTAAAATCCTGAGGTTTCAAGGTAAGGCCTTACATATCTCATAAAAGTCAGTTTAAGCCAAAATATAGAGGCAATAGACAGAAAATCCACAAAGGTCAGTGATTAAATTAAAAAGGACATTCAAATGTATTTTTCCACTGCATAATACATTTGAAATTTTTAAAAACTAAAATTGTAATAGTCTTTAAATGAATGTTAAAAAGGGGAGAAATATTTTTTTCAAGGTTCATTTCTAAACATACTGAGTAGAAATAGGCAGGGAGAAGAATACTGCACTTCTTTCACATATGCTTGCACTCAGCAGATTACTATAGCTGCACTACCAACACATTCAACTACTGTAATTCTTATTACACACCCTGCAACTGATTTGAAACACATATTTAAACAATAGAATTTACTTCTGCTATTGGTACACTGATTCAGATATTTGTACTTGTTATTCTTGATACGCTGTAATAGTGGTGAAATTGTGAGAAGTAAGACCTTAGCTGAATACCTAAATCCAAGTGAAAAGTTCCCCTAACTGTCAAGAATTATATTTCTATTAATACTAGATCCTGAAAAAAATGCAGTTTTACAATCACCCTTTAGGACATCATAATACAGAAAAAATGTGATCAGCTGTATATAAAACCATTATCATCAACAGTGCCTCCTGATTTACCAGAGAGACAGCGTAAGAAAACCCCAGCCTCCTTTCTAAGTCACAGTTGACAAGGATTCTCCTTTTTTTCTATGCAAAACTGCATAGCAACAGCAATTAAAACTATTTTTTTACCTACAGTATGTTAAGAAATTTATCTATTTTTAATTATGCTCTAACGTCAGAGATCAGAGTAGAATTAATGTCATTCAGCAGGTTTCCTGGTATTTTTCTATAACCAGCCATTTATCTGAAAACTGTAGCTGGCCAAACCACTGATGCTCCAAAGACTTGAATGCTGAGTGGCTGAATCACACATTTCTAACCCTTAGGTCTATCTACTACGATTGCCTCTGTGTTCCACCCAAAAGCACTAGAGTATCTGTCTGAACCAAGGACACACTGCAGCTTGGAAGATTAAATCCAAATGTCACAGACTTTAACAGCCAAAAGTGCCAGTCGGTTCATCTCCTTTGAACAGTGCAACACAGACCATCACATTTCATCCAGTACTTCATGCATCAATTTGACTAGTTCAGGTTGAGCAAAGATGTGTCTTCTGATCTAACTTGATTTTACTGAAGTTCGCTTTGTAAGTGCTGCCATTAAGCATGGCAGAGACTTTCTGTTTGTGTAACCCCTCCCACAACACAACTCTGATCCTGAGTAGGATGTCATGTTCTTCTAAAAAATAAATGTTAAAGTTGTGCCATATCTGCTCCTCCTATACTAACGTCCTTTTCATTAGCCCATGTTCATGAACCATCTTAATTAAGGTTTATGATTATATGAGGAAACATCTTCAACTTGGCTGAGAATTTTCATTTCAGCTAGAAACACAACATCTTGTGATGCTTTCATTGTGGTTATCACTTTTGTTTTAAGAGATATTGAGAGTTCGTACATCTTCCTGCTTTTTGCAGCCTGAACACCAAGTCCTGCTCTCACTCGACAGATCCAGGTCAACAGTCTGCAGCTATTGATCTGCTTTTCACCTACCCTAACCCACTTCTAAAGTCTTCCAGTGCTTCCTCTGTTAACAAGTTAGTATTTAGGTATCTATTCCTACATATTTCCCAGTTACAATTCACTCTCGACATTATTCCAACCATTTTTATACCTGTTTTCCAATCAATTTACCTATATAAAAGCTTCAGGTTCCTTGTGGGATTGAATTACACCCACAGATCATAACCTTTATCTGATTCAAATGCCTTAGATACTTCAGCATTTTAGGGATTTAAACAAATCTCAGTAAATAAGTGTGCTAAAGGCCAAAAGTCTTGGGTTCTCTTTTTGTCAACCAGATACCAAAGTCAGGAGTTTTGATGTTGAGATAATACCATTACCAATGGTACTTCGAGAGTGCAGATCCAAGTGGAAAGAAAGGTAATATTCTCAAAATGGTCTGTTAAAATCAGGGATCCAGTGACACGAACTAGGCTCCTGATTCAGACGGGCCAGTGAAGGATGGTAACATTTTGTACAGTAGAAGGGATAATAAAATGTGAAAGGCAGTGACTGCCAAGCATGGCAGCAAGGACAAGTTACTCTGCTAACGTGAACTAAGCAGTGGACGTCATACAAGCTCTAAACACAACCATCAGTAACATCTATTGTGTAGTAGATGAGGAGGAATACACAGGATGGTGAAGTAAGGAGACTGTGAACAGCAGCAGTTAGTTAAAAGATGCCAGTTACTCAGTAGATCTACAGTGTAGTAAAAAGAGCAAACAAACAAACAAAAACCCATGAAATGACCTATAAGGATGAAGTTATTCTTTTGTGGATTTTTAAGAGACTTGAAATAGATACAGATTTTAGAATATGCTATATATGCTCTAAAAAAAAAAAAAAAAAGAAAAAAAAAAATCTTAAGTATCATGATGTGAAATCTACCCAAAAGAACCACTCAGACATTGAGACCTTGGCTACATCTGTCCAGCTGTAATTCATGAGATGTTTCTGATATGCACTTGGGAAAACAAGGAAAGCATCAGTAATTATATTGGGATAAGAGTGCCCAAAAGCTGGGCAGTCTGCCCTGCCCTAATGGTTTAGATATATGTAGGAAACAAACAAAAAGCGTAAACGAACTCTTTAAGTTTTACATTCTTGCAACAAATCTGGGCCAGGAAGCCAACAGATGATAGCAACCCAGGTGACATAAACATCCTTGACAGGCCAACATGTCCAAATAAAGCTAAAAATTTTTTGCCATAGGTACAAGGTTTTAAGTATTTTCCTTCCTTAGTTACAGGAAAAAAAAAAAAAAAAAAAAAGGGGGAACTAACCCTGGGGTTCTGGAATCCTTTTATTGTATTTAGCATACTACCAGATCTGGGGGAAAACAGGTCTTTCAAATAGTAAAATCTTTGATATATTAAACTTTCCTAAGCATTTCGATAGTAGAAATCACAAGAAATTTCACAACGACGTGAAAATAACAGCACCACAGAGAGAGCACCTGCACCACAAAGATGTTGCCCTGTCGCATCTTCTGAATGTATCCTTGCTGCCGTGTGTCTTTCAACTACACGGGCTTGAGACTGACTGAAATGTTCACTGTCCTCATGGGAACCCCTCATTCATCCATCCCCGCTGCCTCTGCTTCAGCTCGCGCTGCTGAGGGGTCCAAGAGTGTGCCAACAGGATTCCAAGAAATTCACCCAAAAGGCCCACTCCGCAGTGCTCCTCTACCTGCTAATGACCACTCCAGCCACGCTCTAAGGCTAAAACCAGTCCAAAGTAAAACTCCCAGACCCAGCACAGAAGGAACGCCCTGTGCTCAGCAGCAACCATTTCGCCACATGGATCCGCGCCTGCTGTGCTGTGCCAGCGCTGGCTGCTCTCGCCGCACCCCTGGTTGGGGCAGCGCTCCACACCTCGGCAGCACACTTCGGGACTCACACCCAACTTGTGAGCTCCTCACTCGTCCTCCTGCAGAACACCCACTGGTGTTCTCTTCTTCATTAGATGCTGAAAGGCTTTGAAGTCAGAGACTGTTTTATTGTCTTTGATGCTAGCACTTCACAAGCTCAGAAGCTACAGGCCAGCACAAGTTTTGAAACATCCGCCTCCACGTTTAACGGAGGTACATTTCACATCAGGATCTGTAAAGAGTACTTCTACCTGAGCACCCTGGCTGCACTGGGCTCTTTTGGCACAGCGCATCCCCTGAGAAACGCAGCCAAGCATGATCTCAGCACCTCCTGACAGGTAATAAAAGGGAAGAAAATATAGTTTCAAGCAATTCGTAGTACTATTAATTGAGAGGTAAACTCACAATAATGAAGTAAACCAATGAAGGACAAAGGATTTGTCACATACCGTTATGTTTGTTGCATTTCATATTAAGATTTTTCATTCAGAGGATTTGTGTGGTTATATTCTCTTCCTTGTAATAAAGGCTTCTTTTTTTTTTTAGTTTTATGCTTGAATTCCTAAAAATAACTTTATTCTGCTAACACAGCAATCCACTGTAGAACACTTGAACAAGCAGCCCATTCCCAGCCTAACAGGTTTCGAAGCACCCGTACAGCTCCAACATGCAGAGCCAGGAGTTCCATTCACACAGCAAGCGACAACATCTGCGTGAGCACGGTTAGGGCCCGACAGAACAGTTCCTGCTGCAATTGCAGTTGCCCTTGACTGGGGAACACCGCCTGCATTCAGTGCACTAATCATCTCATTCTTCTCCCAGCTCTTTCACCGAGGAACATAAATCTAACTGCAAGTCTGAACCTGTTTCACTTCTATTAAACGGATCCACGATGTCCACCACGGCCCTTCTGGCTCAGGTATTCAGTGACACAAAATGAGAGGACAGTTACCACTTGCAAGGACGCTTCCGAACTCTAAGGTCAAGTTTCTTATCTCTTTGGTACAAGCAGTGGACTTCCACACATCAGGTGGTGTGCTGCCAGGAGCTTAGCCAAGCCCACGGCCATCCGTGACTCCTCCTTTCCTGGGGCCAGAACCACCACCACCCCGCAGGACCCCGGCGCGGAGCCTTTGCTCAGGGTGGGTTTCTACAACTCCTTTGAAGAGACAATATCCAAAGGAGTAAGAGGCTTGGTAGTTTACACAAAGCAGTCCCTAAATAAATTAAGGAATCATTCAAGGAAAAGAAAAGGGAACAGTGAATCCTGGCAGACCCTCTTCTAACAACAAACGACATGGGTTTATTTTTAGAGGCTGGTGTTGCACTAGCCCTGTGCGAGTTACACGCCCTTAAAGGCACGCTCTGCACGTGAGAAGCCAAAGATTTACAGTTAGTCCAAAATCTTATCAGTAATCAAATAGTCTTTAGTCCAGTCACAGTATTAATAGTCTAAATCAGTCAACTATTGTAGAGAAAATAAAACCTCTAACATAACACAACTAGCAAACATTACGAACTCATCCACTCCCTCGAGTCTATCCCTTTCTCTTGTCTTGCACACACCTTGTCACTGCCTCTCGGCATCCTGGGGTCAACAGCACACAGACAGGGTCCCACAGTGTTCATCAGGAGTAGTAGGATGCTGATCGTGGGGATTGTTCTTTCTTCTTTCAAGAGCCCACCTGGCATAATATTACACGTTACCAAAAACATCCTACTTGCTGTTCTTTCTTCATTCCTCTGGAAATTCCAGGTTACAGCCAAATAATTATAGATAGAGTGAGGTTTACTCACGTTGCATATTTGTTCTTTCCTCTCTTATTCCTAAAAACTTGTTTTGCACAACTCTTTAAGTTGTATTTCTTTAAGGATCAGCACTTGGCCACAGATGATTTGTTTATATCTGTGGGGCCTCTGGCACCTAAGATCATAGATTAATTCATTCTACACAAAACAACTACTTATTACTTACTAGCCATTAGCTACAGAAATACTTCAAAATCATTATGAACATAGGCAGTACACCAGGCAATTGTACAAAGCTCAGCTGTCATTTGACAGTTGCTGTTAGGGCTAAAACAAAGCTTCAGGTAGGGTAAGATGAGCCCCAAATCAAGCTCAGTGAGTCCTCATGCTAAGACCTTGCAGGGTTAATACAAGCTACCAGCAATGACAATACTGTGTTTATGTGGTTACAGGGCTATACAGGTAGCTAGGTCACTCTACAGGGAGAGGGTAATGTTGTCTTGAATCTCCTTAGCCATCAGATAAAATAAAATTCAGGCCTTTCAAATCCCTGGGAGAATAGTCCAAGAGCGTGATATAAAATACCAGCTTTACTTACAGCTGCCGCCCCCAGCACGGTGGCCGCTGCTGGACTGAACGCCCCTCGTGCGTTAGGTGACTTGGGCCTTGAGGGAGCAGGTGGAATTTAGGTGACCCAAAGCTGCATTCAGATGGCTGTTTAGCTTAGCAGGACACAGGAGGCTCCAGCCATGCTCAGACATTTAGGAAACTTTAAAAGGAATATACACTAATAAGTTTTGAGCTTCTTCAAGATGAAGCAAGTTGGCAGAGCATCAGCTCTCTGGATTACCTTCTTACATACAGGTGTCTAAACTCTGCTTACATTCTATTTCAAGCAACAAAATCAGCTCTCTAAATTTAGTGACAAGGTGCACAAATTAGGAAGCTGATTTCCCTCAGCTCCTCATGTAGAAAAGAGATTGACTCCTCCAGAGGATAATTTTGATCATAAGAACTCCTACTTAATTATCCTCCAAATACAGCTAAAAAGAAAATACCACAAACTTTTGCATTGCAGTTTATTTATTAGGAAGAAACATATAAAAGTGACCAAAAAAAATTTAAACATTTTGAAGAAGAACAAAAAAGGTAAGTCAAACAAAAATCACCTAATAATTGGGAAGGAACTTTTCATTTCTCAGCTTTCAAAATGCCACATAAAATAGTATCCTAAAGCAGCAAGAATGAGCACTGGATGCAATTACAGCTTCAGTATCTATCTTTCTTTTCTTCAGGCTATTCAAAGCACTAAATGTCTGTGTCTTCCAGGTACTGAAGTGCATATTCTTTAGTATAGAGACAGCTCCAGCAAGAAAAGGGAAAGAATGAAAGACAGAAAAAAAAAACCCACACCCAACCCAACCCAACCAAAAAACCCAATAACACAGCTGCTCAGTCTTCAGTGAAGTATGCCTCCAGTCCCTCCAGTTCTGCATCAGTTGTATTGGAAGAGGTGGGAGTAGAATTTGAAATCATGCTTTCCTGACAATTACTTTTTTGTTGAGAGTTTCCAGAATTACTTAGTTCCTTCTTCAGTTCTCTACCACCATTTAATAGCCTTTGACTCTCTGTAAAATACTGATTAGGATGATTCAAAGAAAACCCAACGTCATCAACCTGGACATAAAAGGAAACAAACACTGAGTTACTATATGTATTTCAAAAACTTATCTTTTTCACGTTCAAGAACAAATTAATTAGCAATTTAATAAGTTCCAATTTTGTTGAAGAAAAAGGCATCAGTTTGCAAATACTATCCCAGTAAGTATTAGCACGACACAGATTTACTTTCATCACAAAATTTCTTCCTTCATGTTAGAAATAAAAAGACTGCTTTGGCATATTCAAATAATATTTCACACTGTCTTTGCTGTAGTAAAGAAAAATAACACCCCAAAACATACAAAAACAATGTAAGTGAAATGGCATTCCTTTACAGGTGTAGGACAGTTGAACCTACACCTTAAACCAGCATTTCCCTACCCAAAAGAGGGACTGTAACAACTGCACAATATAAATCTACATTTTAAGTATCAGCATGAAACTGTGAATGGAAATGGGTAGCTTCACCAACAGTAGCCACAAATGCAGTATTTACAAGGCAGCAGGCTAAGACAGAAGCCTAACAGATCAAGTTTCTCTCTGCTCCACCAGTGCCAACATCAGTATCCTAAAACTAGATGCACAACTAATACCAAAGAACATTTAGTCTTCAGTGGAAAAGAACACAGAAAACAAGTGTAAGGTACAGCATATTTTTATTGCTCCTTTCTACTTAGCAGGTGCAGTCTTTCAGCTCCATAATTATTTGATAAATGAACATTCAATTAGTGCTCATCAAATATTTCAAATCAACAAAGCTTTCAGTTTTAAAAGTAAGCTACTCTGACATATTCACCAGAAATCTCAGTTATAACCTTTGTATCTCTTTCCGGGGGCTCAGAAGCTGGAAATGTTTACTTTAAAAGGTGCTTCCACCTCCTGTTCAGGCAATCTGCACCTTTTATCTGCCTCTCCATTCATGTGAATACTAACAACATTTTAAGAAAAATACTGCTCTTAAAAAACATTGGAAAACTTCCCAAATCTGGGATATAAGAACCCAAGGAAGATCGAGAGCCATGTACTAGTAATTTCCTGCTCCCACCATCTTCCCTTTTTCCCAGTAGGGTGGGGCCAATTCAAGCGTAACAAGTAACTTTGCACACACACAGCGTCTCATAAGGACATATATGGTGCCTGATTTAATATGCCAAAACCCATCAGTTTAAATTTCAGCCACTTCTGAAAAATCATAAAGCAAAGGATCAATGTGTGCTCTAAACAGCACTCTGATTAAATGCACTACCACTGCCTAGCTTAGCTCCATCAGAAAACGGTGACATCTGTAACAAAATCTAATTCAGATATGAAGAAGACATGAGCAACTGTAGTAAGTGACCTTGCTTGAAAAATCTTAAAAATAAGTGACAGGCCTAGCACACTAATTTGGTTCTCAAAGGCACAAAGAAAAAAAAAAGAAAAAAGAAACCCAGAGCCACCACTGAATTACATTTCAGTCTTATCTGGATAAGTTTCATCCAGCCAGCTTTCATCCATGCTCCAATTTCCATTACGTGGGAACTAAATTACTTCTTTACAGCAAAAAGGCTTAAAAAGAAGGAATACAGTGAAAAGCTGGCTTTCTTAGAAGATGTTCTTAATTAGTTCTGGGTTTTTTAACCTTAAAATCTCCATTTTCTTCAGACCAATTTAAGATTCACTTTGCAACTCTTAATTTTGTCCTAAACTCCTCTCTCCCCAACAAACTGGAATAAGCTGCAGAAGCAGCTTGCTATATGAATGGAGCCTACAGCAACGTTTTCAGAGGTGACTGATGGTATTCGGCTAAAAGCTATTCACAGGTTGTTAGTTAAAATGGTACTATGATTCCATGTACCACTTCTCCTTTTCAAACCTTAATGCTACTAAAATAAAGCCCTACTGGATGAAGCTTAGATGACTATCTTAATTACAAGAATTCTGCCCATTCATACTACCACCTTTTTTTGAGAGCCTGAAGAAAGGGGAAGTTTTGTTCATAATCATCTTCATTTGTGATATAGTGATAAATAAACAATTCTGTCCTGTGTCATTTTCAACAAGGTTCAGTGAGCATTTTCTGAATAAAAATATTCTGCTCTGGCTGGAAATACACAAGAAATTTGACGACAAAAATGGAGAAGAAGCATACAAAACTTTCCTGGGTTTTTAATGTTAGACTGCTTGTGTTACTTTATGTAAGTTTTGTAATGTTTTTAGGTAATATAGATCAAAGCACATCCATTTTAAAAGCCTCATCGTTAACTTAGCTGTAAGTTACCTGAAACTTACTACCAGAAATAGAGAAATGAGACTTCTCTAACAGCTTTATCCATTCACACCTGTAAATCCCTCTGGAATCCACTATGCCCAAAGAAAAATGTATTTTCTGTACAGTTAAAAAAATCTAGTTTGTAACAGGTATTGACCCAAGCGGAAAGGCCGGTCACCTCAGACAGAACTGTTTATTCCATCAGTCATTTTGTAGCTATAGTATCTTTGCGTTTTAACCAAAAACTTTTAAAATGACAGCTGATAATGCTACAGCTGGTACTACAGAAAAATCATGTGGAGCAACCATGGTGCTATAGTAAATTATATCAATTAACCACATCCCTTTTTTTTAAAAAAAAAAAAAAAAAAAAAGTCCAGTGTTCTTGTGATTTGATCACAAAGGGCTAAGAAAAATGTGTTTTGTATGTTTTTAAATAAACTATTCAAAAGTGATTCTTCTCTACCAGAAACTTTGCTACATGTCAGATCTCATTTATTTCTTAAAAATATACAAGGATTGTAAAATATTAGTACCCAAGAATAAAATATTTACAGATAAATATTAATATAGAAATAATCAGCCATTACAGCTGTAACAACTAACTAATACAGTAATATCCTTTTTGTTTATTTTTTTAAGGTATATCTCAAAATATCAAACTTTCACAAGGGTTTAAAACAAATTTGATTAAAACCAGGATATTGAAAAAGTTAAATGGCTTGAAATAGATAAAATTCAACAATATTGACATTTTCAGGAAGACAGCATAACCTTTTACTACATCTTGTAATGTTCAGGGTATTAATAACAGCAATACACAAATGCAGACAATTACAAAAGAATATTTGAAATTACTGAAATGAAAACTAACAAGGCAAGACAGCTAATGATGGATGTAAAAACTGCAAATAGCCTCTGGGCTTCATACATGATTTCCAAGGCCTTCCACAAGACAAAGACAGTGATTATAGTTCAACAAAAACTAGTAGCTACTTACATCATGCGTCAACTCAAAGTACTTCTGACAGGCCAGCTGGTAATGCATGCCCTTCACCAATTCTAGAATCTATATAGAGGGAGGAAAACGTAACAGATTCAGAAACAGCACACATACATCTTGTTGATACTTACTACTACAAGGTATTTCACAACAGCCTTGTATAATAGCTCATAGAAATTTGCAGCACATGATGTATTTCACATCTGTGTATCCTACTAATAACTGACAACATTTAGACATATTATAGTTCTTTAAAAATACCCTGGCTACATTAGAAACAAGATAAAACCACAGGAAGATACACCTGGTCCTTAAAATGTCATTTCAATACTCTTAACTTCAAGAATAAGTTGAATGTATATTTTGGCAATATAATTGTGACAGTTATTGTCAAACTATCGTATTGCAACATCTCTTCCATAATTGCAGACATAAATTTAGTAATTCAAGTGCTTGAAGCATGAAGCAATCAAGGACCTGATTTGTATTTTTATTTTCCACATTACCAGTTCATGCAGATGCAGAATGAAATACTACTGTGCCCCCATCAAGAAAATTTAATGCAAATCCTTTAGACAAGTATCTCTGAGAGGGGAATGCTTTTACCTTCAATCGGATTTGTCCTTTTTTCAAATGAAGATATTCCTAGTCAAGCTCAGCAGAATATGTGAGTGAATAGCCTGTTTTGAACACCTATTAGGAAAATCATGCCATCTTTTGTAAATACAATTTGC
This sequence comes from Cariama cristata, assembly GCF_000690535.1. Classification (NCBI taxonomy): domain Eukaryota; kingdom Metazoa; phylum Chordata; class Aves; order Cariamiformes; family Cariamidae; genus Cariama; species Cariama cristata. The sequence goes on from NW_009600695.1 coordinate 51,436, forward strand.
TTCCCAATTCTCCCTCAGGTACTCTCTTCTGTGCTGCATAAAGTCCCATTCTTATCACCAGAATACAAAGCTGGTTGAAATTTTTTGAAGTTTCATCACCTCCTCCCTCCTTTATATAATCAAAATGTATGCGCTCTCTGCTTATTAAAGAAAGAAGATTGCTGGAATTACAAGATAGCCTCAGTGGATGGAAAAATAGTTTCCAAGAAATGTTAATTTCAAGTCCCTTTCCCAAGGTTGACCTTTGTGTCCAGCACAGCAATACACTCCAGCTTAAATCCCTGCTGTACTCCTCATTGGATGCTGCCCTGTATTTATTGACAGATGTATAAATGAATTACATTTGCTGAATGGATAAAAACAGCAACACACTGCCAAGAAAGTACTTAGCGGCACTGTTTCTCTGTAATAGCCCAACTGATTACATTTCTATCCCTCTTGCCACCTCCTGTTAAATCTTCTGTAAAAGACGAAAGCCAAGGCTAACTAGGCAATCAAATCTGAAATCTGGCACTATCTGTGTACATATGTTTTGGTTTGGTTTTTTTTTACCTCCTCCCTGCTTTGAAATTTCCTGAAAAAAATCAGTGTCACATTAAGCAGTTAAGGATTGAAGAAAACTCATCTATTCTAAACACTTCAATTACATATTACCTTATGTTTTCCTGTTTGTTCCTTACAAAAAAATTACACCATGCAAAAGAGCTATCTCAGTTTTTAAGTAAATGCTAATCACGCTGCACGTATGTACTTTTTTTAAAAGCATTTTCCACATTTGGAGTTATGATTGGAAGACTTATATATCTGTTGGTTAGTTGAAAGAAACATTCATAATGTTCTGTAGCATTCAGACTTTTCTAACTGGAATCCTCCAGCTGAAGTAAGTCAGCTAATTTAATCTAGTTCATAAATACTTGAGAGACTTTAAATTCTTAAACAGCAGTCATGCTATTTTGCAGCAGCTCATTCTTTACTGCCCAGCTACACTGCTGTTTCACCAAGGAACTACTGTCCCACTCCCTTGAGACTCCTCCTCAGACCTCTCAGAGGCTGCTATTAGGTCACCACATGGATTTTTCTGCTGTACTACTATGAAGACATACATCTTGGAGAACAGCTGTTAGAGTAACCTCTACCAGCATTCTCCAGTGAAGTCTGGTAAGTAAGTCTTCATGCTGCTGCTTTTCCCGATATTGATAGAGTGCTCACTAGAGCAGATGCCCACCAGAACAGACCAGAGACTTTCATCAGTTTGTTAAATTTATGAATGTACATGACTGCATTGGTAGTCACCACTGTACTCCTGCTCTTTTACCCTCTCCACAACGTCACCCCCCCAAATTTGACTAGTTGGCCAATTTCAGCCAAATGTGACAAGTAGAGATGACCAAGCTATACAATTCCTACATGTTGATTAAGAGTTGTGGTTGGGTAGAAAAGCCAGACTGACCTTTGTGGCTCAATCAGGAAAAAAAGCAGTTATAATTCAGCTCCTACTCATTCTGAGAGGCAGCCAGAAGACAGCCAAATGATAACCCTGATATTTAGCACATATGTAAGTTTAAACTAGTCACATCATGGGCAACCAGGTTCACCTTCTGCATATATGATAGGGTCAAGGAATAAGGGGCACATTAAACATATCCAAAGAAGAACAGGTTTCGCAGATTAACTGGCTTTAACAGGGAACAAGTTGCTAAGAGAAGAAACAAGGTTAAAAATTGCTACAGAAGGGAGCCCAGCTAGAAAGGAGTCCTCTGTGTGAGAGGAACTAACAATCCTCTATTTAAATAAAACAGAATTATCATTCATAATAAATACTATCCTTCCTACTACATTTGTGCATAGAATGAAAGCAAGCTTGCAGCTCTTTTTCGCTAGTGTTACCCAGAAACAGACCTCCACTCAGAACCACCTTAATTCACAGCAGCAATCCTTTGCCTCTACATATATTAAGACATTTACACTGCATTGCTTTACTTTGCAAGTCAAGGTACATACTCAAGGATTCTTTTTGTTAGTTCTTATGTGCCTTTTCTTTCACTGCCATCTGCAACTTCCTTTTCTGGTGTTGCTCTACTGACTACTGAGGTTAAGATGATGTCTGGCAGCTGTATGCAGCCACCTGCTTTACAGATCCTCAGCATCCAAAGCTAAGATGTCGCATAGCAGGATAGTTTGGGGTCTGTAATTATCCATTGTTATTTTCACTCAAAGTTAGCATATTTGAAAATTGCACAATTAACTTATATTTTCACAATGAAACTCTGTCTACTATAGATTCAGTTCAGTATGACTGATTTATAACTTTTTTTTTGTTTCCAAGGTGACTGCAGATACAATTGGGTGCAACTGCTGGAGCCTATCTGAACACAGTCCAGTTTTCTTCTCTGTCAGGCCACTTTGTGACCACTGCAGCACTAAGTTCTGCCCCAGGACTCCCCAGTGCCCTTCACCTCCTGGTCAGTACAGCCAGCTGTCCTTTTTGCTGCTTTCAGATATTTCCTTTATATTTTAAACTGATTTTGAAGGGTTCATGTGTATAATGTACACATGTATAGCACAGTTTTCTCAGATTCAAGCTGTTTTCCCTCAGGGACTCACTCACAGGCTAGAAAATCATTGCTACAGCTTTGCCAGAGCTCCTTCTACTTTTATACTCTGACTTGTCTTTTGTAGTGAAGAGTACTTGGTTGCCCAGAGTTCAGCACTGCACATGGCAATACTGAGGGCACTGTAACAGATCAATTTCTCCCCTGCAATTTGCATCACAACTGTCAAACAACAAAACCTAATTGTATTCTAGCACACTTTATAAAAGAAAGAGGCAGTTATGATCCAGAAGAAGGTATTTTATTAACATCTCTTAAAAATACCTCTATTTTTTCCTCCATTTTTCATGTATAGGTTTTCTAGCCTGAAGATCTTATTTCATGTATGTCAGTAAGGAACTCATTAAATACTTAACAAAAGAGTAAGTGAATGTCCGAATGAACAGAATATGTCAGTATGTGCCCATACTGACAGACGTTAATTTAAACCAAGTTAATAGTTTTAAAAGCAAACAGTTCTAATGCTAGTTGGTTTTGTTTGCTTGGCTGTGGGCTATTTTTCAAAGTTTTATGCAGTCACCTGCTGAAAGTCAACGGTGTGAACATCAAATGCAAGAAGGGTTAACGCACCTGAGTATTTCACTTCTCTGTTTTCCACGTAGTTTTTCACACCTAGCCTGTGCTCATAGCACCTTTTGGAAGAGCACTGTGAGGATGGACTTTGTTTGCAGCACAGACCTGCCAAATGCTTTATCTCTATGAAAAAACCTCAGAAACTTCCTGGTTTTATGAACCTAAAAGGAAAAGGTGTACTCCTTATCTCAAGAGTATGAAGGACAGCCCTAGAAACAGAAGGCTGAGAACAGCACTGGAAAACTAACCATCTTGGGTAAAACTGCAACCCTGTGGGCTGGACATTAGCTCACGTTCTGGCTCATGTAATAGCAATGAGGAACAACCTTCATAAACAAGAAAGGGGCTTGTTCATGGGCTTGAAGGGAAGACAGGCGAGTACTCTAAATCAACAGATTAAAATCCCAGTGGGGGACCAATTCATGACTACATAGCTAAATCCAAAAATAAATGTTTAGAAAACCATGCATCATTCACATAAAAATGGACAGATCCGATAAATTAAAAATTCTGAGCAGAGAAGGCCAGTACTTGAGAAGCTAAAGAAAAGTTCCACATTTTTCAAATCCAAGAAATACTCCAAAATAAGCAAGATAAAACACTGAAAAAGATTGAAAATAACATTAATAGACGCATTCTGACAGAATCAGATTGAAGTATACACTCCTGCTGTTGAAAAAAAAAAAAAAGAAAAACCAAACCCTTGACCAGTGAAGAATGTAGTTTACCACAGAGAACCAACTACCATCTACACTGGAAAACAGAGAGCCTCAAGGACAACTGAAGCACTTTGATCAAAGTCCTAACAATAAATTGCAGGAACAGGCAAAGGCCTCAGGTTCTGAATGGACAGACAGGGCAAGCCCTGAAACCAGAACTGAAATCAAGTTTAGAGCACAGGTGATTTGGAAACAACCCACAGAAACAAACAGCATAAACACCAAAACCAGCAAGGGAAATACATCTAAACCAACTGGTTGCCGCTTGCAGTTTTTTCCTGAAACAACCAAACCCACCTAAAGCAATTGCCAATCAACTTGAAATCAACTAAGACAGTGCCCTGGGTTTCATAATTCAAAGACCTCCTGAGATAACTCGTGAAAGTTATGGGAGAACTAGGAAAAAGAATGACTTACGTGGTTGCTAACGTACTATAAATCCAAATCTTCTGGTCTAAAGCACTGTGAACTAACTTCATTGAAGACAAACCACCACCACTCAGGAGTCTGTATCCCCTCAATGAACACAATATATTCAGGAATAAGCTATGGGTTTTGTGCTGATGTACAGCACAAAGATCCTTGAAGAGAAACACATAAAATATCAAAAGAGCATTCTCCTATGACAACCCCAAAGGCTCTCATGAGCAAAAAAATAAGTCCTCAAGATTAGTTTGTCAGCAGAACCTTGATGAATATTAAAAAATGTTGTGAATAAATGGAAACACTCTCAAACAATAACAGTTCTGATCCAGATCACCTCGTATGAACTGTAGATAATAAGGGCTCAACAGACAATGGTGAAAAATAGAGTCCTACAAACAAGAAATGCAAGCCTCCAGGCACTGCTGATAAAGACATGTGCTAAGTCTCCATCAAACTCAGACTTGAATATCTGTATTCACACTTGCACAAATTAAGGTAAAGACACCAGTTCTGTTTCATTCTGGGTACAAAGTAGCCACCAATGTCAAATCCCTTGTGCATGGCCTGAGCTGCCATGCCTTCTCCAGCCCCTCTGGCCAGGACAGCACCAACAGCCTGACTGATGCTTCTGGAAGGCCCAATGAGTTTCCAGTCAACTCTGTTTCAGAAGGAGAATTTAATCTCAGTAGGGAACAGAAACTGTGGCCTTTCAACTCCTTAAAGTGAAGTTCTTAGCTTAGCAAAGAAACATTTATTACTGCTCATCTGAAGAAAGAAGCGTGATGTACTCCTCTCACAAATACCATTTGCCCAAAAGAATGCCCTGGAGTCTCTGGTTCAATAAAAACTACAAGACTGTACAGAAGTTTCAACAAGAACAAAACACTTGGTGAGCACACAAACAGAGCTGAAGGTGTGAGCTCTGAAGATCTCCTCTCCCCGAGCTCAGGCACGCTCCTTGAGACCTAGCATGAAGATGTCTTTTAAAAATCTCATTTGTTTCCATGACAATGGTTACATAACAGATTCGCACATTGTCAGATAAACATAGGAAAAATGTTAGGGCAGAAACCATCCACCCAAGAGGTGTCCTCAGTATAGATATTGGCACATTCCTGAAATGAAGCAAGCCTTATGCTTAGAGCATATAAGGAATCTGTAGCCCTGGAAACATAGGCAAATACCTACAGTTCATTTTAAGGATTAGTATTATCTCAAAATGGATAGAATCGGTTAATTAAAAAAAAATAAATAATTTTACTGTTCTGTTGCAAATTCTGTCAGCTGAAGGTCATATTCCTAGAAAGGCAAAAAAGGAAGCAAGTGCCTATTATTCATAAAAATAATGAACTGCTATGTTGAGATGCTGCTGGAGACTGGGTTCTCACAGAGGAAATGCCATAGCTAAATTTTTGGAAAAAAACAATAAAACCAAACGTTTATTCTGAAGGTGAAGTATTTTATGTAGCCAGTTGTTGGCTGAGACAGTTCAGAAAGTCGTACCTTCTCAAGCCCAGTAAATTACTGAAAATTAATTATAGGTTAAAATCACCTATTAGGAGGATAGTAACCTTGACCTCCATCAAGTAAAAAAGCAGTACCCCAGGCCACAAATTATGCTCAGCAGAACACTTCCTGATGCTAATCAAAGACATCCTCTTAAGAAATGAGCAGGAATACTCTATTTTTTTTTAAAGTCAAACATGTGGTAGTTCAAACAGGATTGGGATTTGGACAGCAAACTTGACCAGATTCTAGAATTAGAAGGTCTTGGCATAGTGGTTGAATCCTGTGATTCCACAGTGAAGTAGCCTGATATCAAACTGTCTTGGATTTTTTTGTGCAGCAGGAGCATTCTTGCTGAAGTGAAGTATCAGAGGAAAAACACAGAACAGCTTTCCCAATTGGGGAAGCTGACAGCAGTTCCACAACCTGCCCATCCCAGGAACAAAAATAGTAGCACTTCTTGTTAGATTCCAAGATGGACAGTTCAATTTTGGAGTCCTCCATTCATAAAAGGTGACTTTTAAGATACCATTCCACACTGCTCGCAATCCTTTAAATATTTAAGTCTATATACACATACATATGTTTCATTTCACTGCTCAGTGCATTACTTTCACAGATCTTGTAGCGTTTTATTTTGCTGATACAGAACTTGGTAGTGACATAGTATCTGCTGTAAGCAGGGAGAGCTGAAAGGATGAACTGACTCAGGAACGGAAGGTCCAGTGTGTTACCTTTCAATGTGATTTCCAGAATGCTGTAATCAACGGGGACTGCAAGTCTTGAGCTTTCATTTGAATCCCTCAAAGCACCTCCTTAGCTGCAGAGAAGCAAGCATCACTATTAACGTGGAAAGCAAAACTCTACTCTTCAGATGATCTGACACCTGTTACCACAGCAGGGAGTCTCATAACTCCCTCAGAATCACCCATCAAGAAGCAAGCTGGGAAACAGTTGAGCAAACAACAGTTGGTTCAAGTTACTTTTGAATGGATTTCATATAGAGGCTTGTAAAACATCCAAAACTGAATTTTCAAATTGTCAAGAATGAACCTGCAAGCAAGCTGCAACTGGTATGGGCTGGCTGTAAATTTCGATGACATTTGAACTAAACAAGTGTGACATGTTCTGATCTTCCCATTAATAGAGAGACATGACACAGAACTACCAGTTAGGAACTCAACCACAGGTTTTGCAGACAGACTATTTAGATGAAGAAAAATGGGTGCTTGGGAGCCCAGAAAGATGAAGGCGAAGAATCTGGGAAGTTGCAGGTGACCCTGGAGATCAGAGATGAACGGAGATGAATGCTGGGGAACGCCTTGGGATCACAGTCTGTAATGCCCAAGACTGTTAACTGCAAGCAGCTGCAACGCAGGTATTGACATGATTTTCTGCCCCATCATCCCAGACCAGCAGTGATTCCCTTGCTGGGAAGGAAAGTTGAGACCTCAGTAAACACACCACCAGGGTGGGGAGCAAGTGAGGGACTGTGTGAGACAATCAAGCAGGGCTAAAGTTCTGATCTCCTTGATTCTTAAAAAAAACAAAGACAGACCCCAAAAACAAACTAGTGTCCAGATCCACTACATGCCGTCATTTACTGTCTCACCTGTGACATCATGACACACTGGTGTTGATGAATCAACTGCTTTGTATACTGTCTTTCACTAAGTGCATGTGAGACTTGCACTCATTGCAGACAGCACCAAGTCCTGCAAAACTGATGTAAAATGTTTGTTTCTTCCAAGTTTGTTGCCCTGTGCACGTCAGTCCAGAACCGCTGTCCCCTCAGTTGAGAACCACATATTGATCTCTACCATAAACCGGGCAGAGAGAACTGAAAAAGCATTTAGGTACATACATTGATCTGGCTTTGAGAACACAGAAGGGAATTCTTCACTTTGTGACAACCTGCTTGTCTAGAGCATATAGAGCAAGAGAAGAAACTAAACGAAGTCACATTTCAAGACAGCAAAAGAATTCTGGAACAAAGCAAGGAACAAGCGTAAGAGGCCCTGAGCCCCAGGAAAGACATACCATTTATTACAACACATAGATGAAAGGTCAAGCTCTGAATCATTCATTAAAAAAAGGAATCTGTCAGGTTGTCAGGAAGCTCTCATTTGATCTGGAGTTAACAGGAGGTCTAACAGACTCAAAGGGTACAGTTTGAGTGAATGTCAATCTTGAGGCCCAGGCACTGGAAAAGCAACTACATCAGAGGCTTTGAAAGACTGGCAAACTAGCCACCCCTAATAACCATTCACTAAGCTCAAGGAAAAACAACATTTCTGATACTCAGCAACTATGACCAGCATCACAGAAGTCTCTAAAAAGCCACAGTCTGGACTGAAGGATCCTGAACTGTTATTAGTTACGTAAATGTTACTGGACCATGCAAACGTGGCAATGAGGAGTGGTAGCAATAAGATCTGTACAAGGTCTTGGAGACAGATGTGAACCAATCCTCTTCCTCTTCTCCTACTGAATATCTCAAAGACTGTCTGATGTAAAAGATCAATTTCTGAAAACCCAGGCACAGTCAACTTCTTTTTATTTTTTATTATTAATAGTTTTTGAGTAGAGGGTGTTTTGGTTTGGGTTTGTTTTGTTTTAACACTAGGAGCGGCCACTGCAGAGCCCCGTACCCCTGCTGCACTTAAACGGACACCACATAACTCATGGAGAGGACAGGATCCATTTCCAGGCAAAGACGACACTGATGGAGACAGTTTCTCTTAGTCATTTTTGATAAGATAATTTAAGACTCCTAGTGAATCCCAATCCTACTTTACAAGGGAAAAAAAATCCAACACACACAAAAACTAAAACCCAATTCACATCAAGCAAGGAACTATGTTAAATGTAAAGATACTGCCCTACAGTGCAAATTCACTGAAGAAATAACCTCTACTAAGTCCTACTCACACATAGCAAGGCAGCTAACACAGTAAATCCTCACCAATCTTTCCAATGATTAGCAGGATAAAAATCTCAGAGCAGTATCAAATTTTTATGCTTATAGAAAGGGAAAAAGCCAAAGGAAAGTATCTCCAGTGCCTGTCAGATACATGGAAGACAGTCAAATGCTTATTTATATGAACCAAGAGAAAAAAATAAAGAACAAAAGGAAAAACATTCCTAAGCAAAAGTCTGAGTATTTCAAGAACTTGTCAAGAATGACTCTAAGTGAACAGTAAACACTTTAAAACTATTCTCTTTTAATTTGTATCTTAATTATTCCTTCCAAGGGAGACTACTTTAAGTGGAACTTAAACATTCTTTTCTATCAACACTCTGTTGATGCCTAACAAGCAATAGTGACACTCCACATGAACTAAAGACAACAGCTTAAAGCAGGTTTTTTCCTATGGAACTAAAAGCAGGCAGTTAATATATACAACTTTTTGCTGAATTGTCTCAGCTTAAATCTAACCCATATGTCTTCCTCGAATGAAGATGATGGCATCCTTTTATAGCCTTAACCTCTTGCTAGAACAAGCAATGGGAGTCACAGTCCTTCAGTATACATCTCAAAAAGTTCCAATTCCTGCATTGCCCTTGCTATAGAAGATAGGTTTTCAATTTAACATTACCTTTTAAAAAAGCTGCTAAAAAGCTCTGCTTAATTTCACTGGCCACTTCATGTGCTTTTGTTGTTTAGGGGAAGTGAGCACAATGGATGACTAAGAATGTACATTTTTCAGAAGTTTATTACAGAAAACAATTACTTATGTCTACTGACTACACAGCAGAGTCTTCCACAAGTCACTGCAAGAATAAAAAGAAATTGTCCAAAATATTGCCAAATTCATTTAAACATTTTTTATCACAGTGCAGTAAAACAAAGTAAAACACAATTCTGCATTGTATCCACTATAGTAATAAACCAACTCATAATATTAAGCAATAAAAGGTGATGACAATAATCAACACATTGGTGGGAGCACTGGAGCCAGAAAGCCAAGATTCTGGTTTAAATCTTTCATAAGAAGAGACACTTCATAACATATACTGACAAATTGCATATAGCATTCCTACACAAATAGAAAGTAAAATTGAAAAGCAGTGCCTTATTAACAAAAGTGGCAAACAAAATATGCCTTACCTGAGTTATTCCACTGGGAGGGATCTTGTAAGACTGCAGCTTCTGCTTCAATAGCTCCGGATCACTGTGGCGGAATGGGCACCCTGACAGTAAAAAACAAGCAAGCTCACAAAGAAGGCTGTTTATCCAGGAGCTAGTGCAGTAAGGCACTTGAGAGACTAGCTAAGCTGTTCCTAATCGTCTAGCAACTTATCAATAGGAAAGTTAATTGCCCATGTGTACAATTGCTTACTTTTTAAATTATTTTTTTAAAAAATAATTACTCCACTGTATCGTTATCAGGGCACCACAGGCTCAAGAATTACATAAAATATCCCAGCATAAACAGGCCACAATTCTCATTCACTGACAGGAAAAGAGTTTTAGTTAGCTTCTTACTAACAATGATAGAGCCGGTAGATTTAATAGCTGTGGAAAAAAAAAAAAAAACAAACAGGAAAAGATAAGTAATGAGAGCCAACTGGTCTTTAAAGCATAGTCCTTTATAAAAATACTACTTTATAAATACCTTAGAAAATTCCATCACTTTAAATAAGAGTGGGGTTTTTTTGTCCCAGAATTAGTTTTGAGAAACAATTGAATGAAAGATTTAGTACTAGAATAACAACGGTGAAGCCAGGGCAGGTTTTCCGTGTTTAGGCACACAGAGGTAGGAGGTTCTAAAGTACCCTGGAAAACTTCTAAATTTCTGAATGATTGAATTCATTACTCAAAACACCTCTAATTGGTCACTTTCTAAAGCATCTATACATTTAAAATCGCCTTGCACTGCATGACACAATGTATATAAAACCAGAAGCTATCAAGTGTGTTCCAAAGAGAATAGTGCAAGACCACGGTGGCCTTGAAATTAAAAACGTAATTTAAGAGACTACAGGAGGGAGTAACTTCTCTAGCCAAGGGTTTCCACTGTTTTTAAACTTTTTTTTTTTTTTTAAAGTAACTCACCATGATAATCCCCTTGACTTGGTGGACTGGACATGATAATCTTCATGCAGCTGTATGGGGTATAATCAGTTCTCTTTCCTTCTTTCCCATAGCTGTGGCGAATGCTGTAAGCATATCCTTTGTCAAACTAAATAAAAACAAAAGAGTAAATTCTTACATATTGTGACAGTGATTCCATCCGCTCTGCAAACAGAAATACTGGATAACAAAATAAGTCTTCCAAACATATTCACATTGAGAAAAATAAAAATAGAGTTGCTTGCTGCTAGCTTTGATTTTTATATCATATGGACTTGTATATGCATATATACGTGTTTTACAGACACATCACAACAGAAGTGTGTAGGTGCATTGATTTAAGGTCTTTTCAGCTGATGAGGTAATTGCTTTAAAGATAAGATGATTTAAAGATCAAAATTTTGAACCCCGTGATGTTAGTAAATGGAGAAAACATGGTAATTTAAAATCTTTCATAAATATCCAGAAATCGATTGCGCTATCAGGGAAAAAATAGAAATTTAGATTTCTTTACTCAGGTTCACATTTTTGTTCTCCCAAAGCATAATGCTTCACCTATACTTTGCTTCAGCACTGAAGTTCAATTCATTACATTCTAAAATGGAGCATACTTCACTTCTACGAAAGAGAAAGATTTCAGCAAATCTGTTTTGTCTACTGATAGACTACCAGCTCCTCCAATAAAATGAAATCTTCTAAAGTAGTATAGATGTAAACAAATACTTAGCCTGGCAGCTGAGTACAGCTCTATCAATATACCATTTTAGGCAAGTCCTGTGGAGAACATTCAGTGACATGAGTTCATGTTATTTTATACATGTGGCAATACGTGACATAAAATCTGTAGCAGAATCAGACAATTTAACATACGGATTCCATTAAGTTGCATTAGCTACTATAAGACATCAAGGAACATTTGTTCAAATACCATACTTCTAGTCCTAAAAACCCCAAATATGATAAAAAAATGAAGTATCATATTTAGAATTACACATCCCCAGTCTCTCTTCTCCTCAAAAAAGCTATGACAATACATAAAAGAACAACTGTTCTTTTACTCAATTCAAAATTTTAGCATTAACCTTATGTAAAGTTCTGTGTCTGAATATAAACAACTCCCATAAGAATTTGTTTTCTTCTCAAAACCCACTTTAAAATAATTTTTTACTTTTTTTTTACTCATTTTTTCTAATTTTTACCAATTCATTAATTTGTTTATTTACTAATTTCAGTAATATAAGACAATGTAATGTACTGAGAAAAATCATTCAAGCATACAACTGGTAACACTACTACTTCAAGGATACTCTCATTTCTACAGATAACAGTAGTGCCCTGTTTGGCCTGTGGACTTCCAAATAGTAACTCAGAATATTCATATACCTATGAAATACCTTGGCCTGCTAAGACATGCCTAAAATAAAATAGAAAAATAAGTATAGTTTTCTTCATATGAAACACTATAATGTTTTTGAAAAATAAATAATTGAAAATCTACAACATAATATGTAAATACATAATGTGTATAAAAATATACACAATCTTTGAGAATAAAATCCTAAACTGCACCTGATTCAAAGAGTAAAAGAGAAACTTCTCTATCAAGATGCTGGTCATAACGAGGTCAATGTATCAAGAGCAGCAATATTCAGCACTCGTTCCAAATAAGGCTTAAGACATCCAAAGCTCTGAACAAACATTGACTAATTAATCCTTACTGTGCATTTGACAAACTGACTTTACTCTATTTTAGAAGATTAAAATAATTTTTTTTTTTAAAAGTGAGAGAGAAAACACATAGCATATTGCCTTCCAGCATAGCCCCAGACAGGATCCAGCCTGTAGGAATATTCCTACCTAGTCAACCCTTTTGCTCAGGAGAGGAAAGAACTGGTTGGTTGAATAATCAATGAATGCTATTTTTGCTAGCAACAGTGCTGGGTTTCCCAGCTCTTCATCAGCAAGAAGAGGAAGGCTGCAGGAGGACCTGCTCTGGGTGTGTGCACATACCCGGGCAGGGCCGGGGAACAGGCACCCTCCCCACAGCGGGGCAAGCTGGTGGTCCAGCCCTGATCCTGCTCCTGCGGGAGCTGCAAATGACGTCTTTACTCCTGAAAAACAGCAAACACCAAATACAAAGAGGTGCGTATTTTAATTCCCAACCTCTGAGTGAACCTGTTAACCCAAAGACAGAGTCTGTGATCCCATAGCCACCTATTCTTCCACCCAGAAGCTTTGGAACCATTCCTCCTTCCTTGCAAAAGATGAATGAAAGCGTATTTCATTTGCTTAACAAATGATATTTGAAAAAGCAGTTAAATTCTTTTTTTATAAGGGAAAAGCAAATCTTGAATGCTTCAGGATGTATCGCTTAGTTTGCCAGAAAATTAACACCCCTCTTTAATAGTTCTGTATACTAAAATCTTGAACTGTATTTCTCACATCACTTGTCTTAATGCCCACAGAAATTACTTTTACTACCTAAACCATTATTTTATGCTGAGAAGCAGCTCTTGCAGTAAATAGAAACAACAGCTACATAATAACACAACATGGCCTTGGGACAGGCTGGGCATTTTCTCATTGCTTTCTTGTAATCCTGTTTGGATCTCAAGAGTTTTCGCAGTGGCAGATGGCAGAGAATAACACAGCTACGTGGTGCAAGTTAGCGCACCCACGGTTACATGCTTCACTAAGAGCTCTCTCATCCTTGTGATTTGGCGTTTCTCATCATTGATCAAGAAAACAGGATTTTAGCAGGGCCAATATCTGACAGGCTGCGTGGTCATCCTCAGTGGGAAGAAACTGTGAACTGCAGCATTTCATTTTGGAAAACATCCTGGGAACAGCCCTCTCTCTACATTGGGGGATTAACTCAATGATCAGACTCGCTCTTTCCTAATACCATTACTCTAGGATGCGCACAAAGAAAAATCCCCTTCAGGAGCAATCCCTTTTGCCAGCAAAAGCACCAAGGTATGATTATACATGTTTGAAATATGCAGAAAGAAGGCGGCAGAGGTAGGGAACTGTTCCTTCCTATTTATATTAATGCCCCAAATTGAAGTGGAAGGAGTTTCACAGTTCCTTGCACAAAATAAACAAATGCTGTGCAGCAAACATCATGCATGTAGGTGTTTGCAGGGTCATTCTAACTGCTTAGAAATTGCTTGGTTTTAAACTATTTCAGAAAAACCATTTAAAAACCTGTAAAACTACTATTACTGTATATTCTAACTGCAAACTATTATAAGATCATTATGGCAAAAAAACGTAAAAGGTCAAAACTCTAATTAATTGATTTGAAGAATCACTTTTTTGGTGATGGCCCAGTAAGAACTTTTGAGGGTTTTCTTGAAGCCTGATATGAACTTGCTCAACAATAATGACGCTGCAGGAGTGTGCACTTTTTCCTTGTACTCCATGTGACAGTTTCCATTGAGATGAAAAAATACAAAGGCAAAAAATTACTCTGTTATCATAGAAAAATGGGGTATGCATATACATCCCACCATAGCCTGTGCTAAATATCAACAGAAACTTACTGCCAAAGTTGCAATAAAATGGTAACGTTAAAGCAACATCATTATACTAGTGAGTATCTACACATACTACATCACCTACTGCTGGTAATACCTGTGGGCAGAGATTCTCTGCCACTTTTTACCTGCATGGCCCACATCTCAACTATCTCAGTTATGTTGCCTCTGTTTAGCTCTCTGAGCTTTCCAAAATCCGCAAGGCATTTGTAAACTATGTGCTGGGTGGACGGGCCATGGCTTTGACGAGGGAGAAAGGGATCAAGAAATATGTCTCGTTTAAGCACTGAACTGGTTCACACTGAAGCCAAGAAGCTGAGGCAAAGACAACCCTTTAACAACATCTCTATCACAATTTGTCACTTTGATGTTGGAATGTGCAAATCTTGGGATTAGCAGCAGTGTGAATTTTGGTTTTAAAAGATTGCAAGTCAACTGTCTGAGCTTTAACTTGACCCTTGAAGACAGAAGGGTATTTGAGGACTTCTCTTTCCTCCAGGATGCACACAACGCCTGGTCTGAAGTGCACTGCTGGTGAGAGTGGGGAGTCTTGAGTTGTTATCCATCACTGTTTGCAGTAATGAACAGAGGTGTCCAGGGTACAGCATGGAATGTATGAAGGATGATCCTGGGGATCCTGGAACAGGTCACACTGAGGCTTTCTTAGACTTCTTCTCCCTGTAAGAAACAGCTCTGAGCACTGATCAGTGGGACTAAACCAGTAGTTCAAAGCCAAAATCAAGGAGGCTGAGGGACAGCTCACTGCATATAGATGAGTGTATGGTAGGAAGGAACTTACATTTTGCTTTTATGTGGTATATTCACATGAGTGTCAGACTAATGCAGATTAATTTACCTTATAACTGTTAGCTGACACACATGCTGTGTTAGACAGCCTTCACTGAAAGATGTACAAGTTATAAATTAAGGTGTAAGTAAAGTATAAATAAAAAGTTATTTAAAAAAATATATAAGCATAAATTTGCAACTGCCATAGCTTAGTACCAGATTACTATGTTCCAGATAGGAATTTAAGGAAATGTTATTTTAAATAAATTCTGATCATAGAAATGCACACAAAATCTTTGGATATGGAATGAGGACGTACATCAAATGGATCATTTGGCAGCTAAACGCTCTCCTTTGAAGAAAAGTTTTCATCAAACAAAGGAGGGAAGGATAGGTCATGTGTGCCTCATAATTATCAATTTCATAGACTCACAGAATGGTTTGGTTGGAAGCAACCTTAAAGACCACCCAGTTCCAACCCCCCTGCCCTGGGCAGGGACACCTACCACCAGACCAGGTTGCTCAAAGCCCCATCCAACCTGGTCTTGAACACTTCCAGGGATGGGGCAGCCACAGCTTCTCTGGGCAACCTGTGCCAGCGCCTCACCACCCTCACCGTGAAGAATTTCTTCCTTATATCTAATCTATATCTTCCCTCTTCCAGTTTAACTGAAGTGACGGCAGTATTGCAGGAGGGAGGTCTCACCAGAGCGGAGCAGAGGGGCAGAATGCCCCTCCCTTGACCTGCTGGCCACGCTGCTTTGGATGCAGCCCAGGGTACGGCTGGTTTTCTGGGTTGCAAGCACACACTGTCAGGTCATGTTGAGCTTCTCGTCAACCAGCACCCCCAAGTCCTTCTCCTCAGGGCTGATCTCAATCCATTCTCCGCTCAGCCTGTATTCGTGCTTAGGATTGCCTCGACTCAGGTGCAGGACCTTGCATTTGGCATTGTTGAACTTCATGAGGTTCACACAGGCCCACCTCTCAAGCCTGTCCAGGTCCCTCTGGATGACATCCCTTCCCTCCAGCGTGTCAACTGCACCACATGGCTTGGTGTGGACAGCAAATTTGCTGAGAATGCACTCAATCCCACTGTCCATGTCACCAACAAAGACGTTAAACAGCTCTGGTCCCAATCCCGACCCCTGAGGAATGCCACTTGTCACCGGTCTCCACTTGGACATTGAGCCATTGACTGCAACTCTTTGAGTGCGACCATCCAGCCAATTCCTTATCCACCGAGTAGTTCATCTGTCATATCCATGTCTCTCCAACTTAGAGACAAGGATGTTGTGCAGGAGAGTGTAAAAGGCTTTGCACAACAATTTGATACAACTGAATACACTTTCAAAAGAGAATAACAAATGACATTCCCAAGGCATTCCACCACTGCAGAATAAGTAACATGTCATCACCAAGAGTTACTTTCCTTATATCAGTTGTCATATTTGCAGATTAGTATCTGGAAATAGAACTAGGTCCTCCATAAAATTTGTTATTCATTCTGATAATCAGCATGCGTATTAGGATGGAAAATAATTTGCTGACAGGTCTTCCAAGTCCTGCGTGCTCAGGCTCACAGTTCCACAAAACTTTCATGTTTCAGTTTAACTACTTTTATATACTTGTGTAAGTTTTTAAGTATCTATTCCTTACAGTACTGGGAGGTGTATTTATTTAAAGTCTAACAACTAAGCAAAATGACTGCAGTAATTTTCTCTAGTTTCTTGGGTGACCACCAGATTAATTCCAACTCTGCAAAATTCAAAGAAGTAATGGTTTAACACGTTTTTTAAACAGTCATTGGGTAATTTCCTATCTAAAATTGTTGAGCCTATATGGATAGCAGCTTCAAATTCATAAATTTATCACACAAACTTGTGTATCTTCTGAAATAATTGGTTCACTTTTTCATCCACTTCCTAGGCAGTCGCTCAAATAATTTCTGTTGACACTGCTTAGTTGACATTTCTTTTTCCAAGCAACAGGGGTTTTTTTAAGCTCACTCTTAAAATAATCTCAACTTGGGGTTAGCTTTTCCTGTTGTCATTTAGGAGCACAAATAAATGCTTCTCCATTTGCCAACAACAAAAATTTTCAATTTATCCTAAACTGTCCACCAGTAGCATGATTTCTACCTTAAAGGTGCAGATCAGAGACATCAGCTAAAGCTGGGCTGGAAAATTCTAGTGTGTTGTGCAGCAGTCAATACAGACTGATTCACATCAAGTACAAAAAACCTCTTCACCTCCAATTTCACACGAGGCAAGAACTGGTTTTCCCTGGAGATAGCTCCATCTACCACAAGGAAATCAGGAAAGTTTTGATCAGTCCAATTCCTTCTATATTACCCACAGGAGTGTAAACTGCATGGATGATGAACTAGTTTTTGGGCTACCCCAGACCACTCATGCAAAAATATGACAATGTAGGCTTTTCTTTACAGCAGTCTAAGCTTGCCTTAATATAACTTAGCTAAATATACAATTTATGGACACTATTTCTCCACATATTTACATGGACCAAGACTTTGAACCAGGAAAAGTATACAATAAACCACAGCAGGCTGTCTTCTGCCTTAAAGCACTGCATCAGATTAGCAGCACAACACATCTTAAAGCCATCTCCTATAACAATACGATTTTTCTTAGGCACACGCTTGGTCATCTATGCAAGCTTTTATTAGCTACTTCAAAACACTGCAATATTTCTTTCTGTACCTAAGTTATCAATACCTTTTTTTTTAGTCTGTTGACGTTTCAGGTACATTATATTGAAAAAAATTCAGATAGAGAAGATGCATTTCAAAACATATGGTCAAAGAAGAGCCATTTCAATTCAGATTTGATTGTTTGGAGCAAACAATGAATGAGTTGCTTTCAAACGGAAGCCTCTGAACAAGAAACTGGCACAGGGAAGACTGTTCTTTTGCAGACTGCCACTAAAATAAAGTTTCCATAAGCATAACAGCTTGTAGAGGTCATAAAGGTAAACACTACTTTAAAAACTACTTTAAACAACAATTAAGAGCATGTAAAATTGTGACCTCATTTTAATGGTTACCAGTAAGAGTAGGGAAAAAAAGTTATTTTTATTGTAATGCTTGATTCATTTCTACTTCTGGTAAACTGAAATGTCTTTGTGACTACAGAATTATACAGCAGTCTTTGTTTAAAGACTATTTCTACAGAACAGGATCTGATTCCCTTAGTGTAACGTCCTAACTTCTTGGCATAATATCACCTGTACATAGTGTTTTTCTTGGATATAAAGATAGCTATATCTGAAAGAATTAAATCCTTTCCATATTACACTCCACCGTTCTCCTAATTCTTTATAGGATTACAATGCCCAAGTCATTTCATGGAGTACTCCACTAATTATACTAGTCATTTTCTCTAATATCGTTAATATTTCAGAAAATTACTAAGTTAGAAAAAAGACGAAAATGCTGTGTATCTATGAGTAGCACTGTTTTGATATTCCCAAGAATCATTATTTTTCCTAAATATTTTCTTAACCTACTGCAAAATTTTGAGTAACACTACCAAAAAAAAAAAAAAAAAAAAAGAAAAATCTGAGAGAAAGAACAGCCATTTTAAGGCAAAAATCAGTTTGCAGGTGACGATTTCACCCATATTGGAATTCCACTAACAAATTAATACACAATCTTATTGAAAATATTGACAGTTTCACACTGGCAGTTCAGAGTGTTACTGAACATAAGAGGTGTAAATTCCTTGTCATTTCAAATGAAATAACTACATAAAGAAATAGTGATGTTTATGAATTATAATCCACAATTATAAGGAAATTGGAAATTATAGCAAGAAAATAAATATTTTAGATGGTAATTAACACTGAACAGGTGATCGGAACTTCTGTTCTTTGTTTTTAAATAGAAGAAAATATTAAATCTTATTTTAAACAAGAATTAAAACAGCTGAATTAAAATGACAATATTTGACAGCACCATAAGAGACACCTTGCTCTTCTTAAGTATTTATAAAGATACCCTGGTACTTTCCTTCAAATAACAAAGGAACACTCAATAAACCTGGTTACTGTTAACATTCTATTTTCAACAGATTTCTGCAGACCATTCTCTACAGTTTTAAGGAACTCTTAAGAAAAGTCTTTCTAATATCAGAAAATAGTCTTGACTCCTATAATAAATATTTACTCTATAACAGACTCATTTAGGAAGTTTAATATGAGATAAAAAAAAAATCCAATAATTGATTTCTAAACCAAGGAATCTCATTCAGTTAGGAAAAAACCCCACAGCGCACTTCTGGTACTCCCTGAATTACAAGCACACCAATGCCTTTCAGATTTCTCTGCTGATCTTTTTCAATCCATGTTTCTCACATTTTAATACTCAGAGAAGTTAGCTGATGTAATTTGGAAGTTTATCTTTCAGCAGAAAGTAAGCAGTAAATTAACAGGCTATTCATTTCATCAAAAGTGGCAGACAGAGAATAATAAAAGTCCCCAAAACATTCAATGGCAAAGGAGAACACAGAAAGCGTTATCACCAAAAGAGATGCAAGAGTGTTAACAGATTGCAAAGTAGACAGAAATTTGGCATGTGGTACAACAAAAAATGACTAAGAAAGTTAAAGAGAAGAGCAGTAACTAACTGTGTGCATCTACAGGAATAAGCTTCCGCTCCAGACGTAAATCCAGACATTTCCCATTATTGTCAATAGAGGTCAATGCAATCAGAGGAGCCTGAGGAGCAACTCAATTTATCCTAACGTAGGTATCAGAGGCTTATTAAATAAATCATTCTCTAGACACTATTGTCTGTATAGGCTAGATCTCTATTGATCATCCAGTATAAAGAATATGTATACTAAGGAGAAAAGAAATTCAGTAAGTCTGTATCAGAATTGGGAGAAATCCACACTTAGGCGTATACCACTGCAGCACGTATTACAGGTTTTCAGAGAAGACAGATGAAGACTGGCCAGGGACCCCTGCAAAGTCCAAAACCTAAATTCCTACTGCTCATCCAAGCTCTATGGATACTCTCGAGTGCTCTCATATGATGTTCTATAGTTTTATTTGAGCACAGTGAATGCGTTTACAGTCTCATGTAGCTCATTATTTATTATACTGTAGCATACACGGTAACTTAGATCAGCATATACCATAAAACCCTACATGTATAGGGAAGAAATAGGAAAGAAAACTGATGTCAGCATGGGGACGTGTTGTCACTTTGTGAAGAATCCTGAAATGTATTCAGCTGGACTCTGGTTCTAAGACCAAATACCAATAAAATGCAGACTGGGAGGTGAGGTTGAGACTGCATGCCAACAGAGGGTTTATTCTCACTATTCTATCACAACATCTTAAAGCTGTGGAGGAGAAGACAGAGGCATGCAGCAGACCAGACTGCAGCAGGCCAAAGTGGCAGCTAAATAGACTTCGGAAGAGATTTAGAGGAGAGCCACTACTCTCAGCTCCAGCTTGTACCCTAGATACGTGGGGTATCTTCTGCTTCACGGAAAATATGTGTTCGTGTGTTCAATTGTTATCATTTAACTCAACAGTCTGATATAGCAGTCTCCTTCATTCTAGTGATAATAACTTTCTTCATAAGGAAAGAGAAAAAGTATACCAGAAAGCAAGGCTGTCCAAGCAGTCATACTACAAACTGGAGATTTAGCAGGGTGTAATGACTCCCGGTTTCCTGGGATAGCATAAGAGAAACTCACAAATGAGAGAATGTCTGAGGAAAAATTGTCTCAGCCATTCCAGGCAATCAAAATTAGCAGGACCTGCCTCATTTCAAACCGGACTCTTGGCATTAAACGAGCAGACGTGTTCAACCACAGCACCAGAAATGAGTCCAAAGGAACAGTGCATACTGATCTGCTCCTGAAGAGAGCGCGCTGCTGCTGGCACGGGCTGCAACTCACCTGTGCTAGAGTGTTCCCAGTATCAAAGACCTCTACAGGATCTTGGAATTAATCCAAGGAAGGCTGGCTTATTATTCAATATTCCAGCTCTACTTAGTACACTTGTCAGAGAGTCAAAAGATCTGAGCAAGTTCACCACAACAGTTCAAATTCTCTGTGCACTGTTTCCAAAGTGCAGCCATCTCTGGAGACAGTGGAAGACGTCACGTGCTCACTGAATTGTTTGTATTTTACAAGCTGGTTGAACTACACAGCATTCCCTAAACATGCAATCTTTGAAGCAGACACTGGAAGGTTTTGCACACCTTTGGACTACTTAAACCACAGAAGTGATCTTCCCTTTTAAAACCATGTACCTTGCAGAGGGAGTTCACCTGAGCAAGCTCACCAGCTTGACTGATTAGATATTATTGAATTACTTCATTAATTTATTACTACATCCCCTTGCAAGCACCCTTGCGGTGTAGCAATGCTATTAGGAATCCTTTACAGATTGTTATTCCTCAATCTATACACTGATCAGAATGACATCTGAAGCCAAGTTCAGCATTAGATGACAAAAGACACTCAAGAAGCAAGGAAAGTTAACAAAACAAAGGCAGGCCTTCTTCACTGATGATGAGATCGAGTGGTAAATCGCTGTTACTGTCAGGTTGTAACAGTCCACTAGCAAAGCAGTCTTCATTCATTAGGAATCTGTGACTGACCCAATCTAGTCTGTAATGAGATACAGTGAAGACCAAGACACTCAATTTTACCCTAAGCCTCAGATTTGCAGAAGAGGCAGTATCACTCAAAGAGATCCAGTGACTTGGGCTGGAGAATATCCCTGCAATCAATCCAGGTGACAAAGTTACCAACATGTGATACAACTGCAGCAAAAAACTTGCCTTTTAGTGACATACAGTTAAATTTCTTGGACAAGGATCAGTGTCAGGACAGAAGCATCTTAAGTGCCAAATCACATAATGTCTCAAAAAAATCTTTCTTGTTTTTTTAAAAAAAAATTCCTCAGAGTTTCACTGGTATTGCTCAAGTTCTCATGTTCCAAACCCAAATCCATTAAGTAGATGAATTATAAAAAGGGAAAAAAAAAAAAAAAAAAGGCATTTAAACAATGAAACTTGCCATAGAGACCAGTAGCTTCTGCTCCCCCATGTACAGTGGGGAGAGAAAGAAAAAAAAGAAATAAGAAAATAAAAAGGTACTTGAGGGACATTTTGTTTTTCTCCTTGTGTGAGTGGACTTAAGAAGGGACATCGGGAACAGGAAAAGCTCAGAGCACATCACATTATGCAGAATTCAGTTTCACAGCTCAATAGCATTGTACATTTCAACATCAAATCAGAACCTGACCTTCTTTCAAGAAGTAGAAACCTCTATAATGGTGAAACACTTAAGCCCTATCATAGTAATTTAACTTTCCTAAATCAATATATTAAATTTCTGAAACATAAATTGTGCATAGCACAATTAACATATAAAAGAGCTGTCCTGTCTTTACTCATGAGATTCAACATATTTCAAAGATATGTGGCTGAACGTTAAATCAATTCTGAAAGTAAAAATACATTTTTATTTACATCATGCCTATGTGGTATATCAGTAGCGTGCACATTTGATACAACATGCTGCTTTCCTGGATGACTGAATATGAAATATAGCCATGATTTACTGCCTGAATGTAGACAGATGGAATATGATAGCTATATGGTGTTACAACAATTACATGGACATTATCAAAAGAGAAGGCAAAGTATACAGAATTCTGGGTTTTGTTCTGGAAGTCAGTATATACAACTACGGGAAATCTGAACATTTAAAAAAAAAATTTTAAATATTCTGTCAAATAATTATATCAAGATCAATAAACTATTCCATCAAAACTTTTCTGTTCAAAAAGCACAGGTACAGAACTGGAAGAGAGCTGCAACGTCATTCAGTTTGTCCTGGAAAGTAATAAAGAAACACAGATGAATAGATTTGCATCTCAGAAACAGTTAAACCCCTGCCTCAGAACTTGAGGTAAATAGCCAAAGAGCTTAAATATATGACTGGTGGTGTGTGTGGCAACATACAGCAGGTATTTACCAGCAGATGGCTATAAAGAGAGCGCTGTACGGTCAAGAAGGTATTTGACAGAGCCTGATGTAGATCATACTTCGTGATGCTCAGATACTTTACAATCGCTGAGCTTAGAAATCTGGCAACCGCATAAGCAAATCCATCTATTACTTTTCTTAAAATGTCATGGACTGACGGACTTGCTGCTGCTGTGATGGTTAATAAAACAGAAAACTCTTCTGACAAGTACATGGTCCTTCTAGAGTAATAATAAAGTGCAAGTGGTTCAAGACTACAAAAGGAATCTTAGAAAATTAAAGGTCTGGCTTTGACATCCATTTTTATACCAACAATTATAAAAAGATACTACAGTATGGAAAGAAAACCTGTGTTGCTGGGACTAAAACAAATCATAAGAGAGCAGATCCTGATCTCAGTTAGTTTTAGTACAGGAAAAATATTTATTGCTTCATACTTGTGAGTGCAAGAACCTTATCACTAACCTGCTGATATGCTAGATTACTAAATACAGATTTCAGTGCCTAATACGTAACAACTATGCAAACTCATCCTATTTATTTTTAATGGTAGCTAGTGTAGTCAAAAAGCATCACTAAAACTATGCCAGCACCGTAATTAATGTCCTGGAAGAGAGATTATGTAGCTAGAGCTCTTCTCTGTCCTTAAGACATGCCACAGGCTGAAAGATTGTCCAAAATTTTCGCTTATAATGTAAGTCAGATGATGAAAACTGAAAATCAAAAGTAAGGGCAGATACGTTTTTAACAGGCTAAAAAAAAAGTCTGAACAAATTAAAGTACTTTAAAGTGAATAAACATAGGAAAATGCCACTGTAACTTTGGCTTCACAACAAAGACTGGAGAATTCCAGCTTTAACAGAACATAATTGAGAAATCTGGTAGCAACTGAAAAAGGGGTTGTGATTAGAGTGAAAAGGCACGCATTTTTACCATAGCACTTATTACTGCGATTCCTACATATTTATGTGCCCATACAATAACCTCCAAGTATATCATAGTCTAAAATTATTTTATGTTTTCTACTTCATCATCACTAGTTGTGGTCTATTCGAATAATACCCATGAAATAAAAATATGGTGAAAAATAATGTTTTTAGACCAGCTCCATTTCATTTAAGAAATACTGCTTTAAGATTTCGAATCTATTACCTCAAAATTAGCTTTTTTTTAATTCTAAGTTTTTTTTAAAAACAAATGTCACCGTTTAAGGCTGGGCCGG